>NW_005187498.1:774484-777850 GCF_000239375.1 Pundamilia nyererei
ACCGTGACAGCCTATAATCAAAAAGGAAAGTTTTAAACCTAATCTTAAAAGCAGAGAGGGTGTCCGTCTCCTGGATGTAAACTGGGAGCTGGTTCCACAGAAGAGGGACCTGAAAGCTGAAGGCCTCCCATTCTACTTTTACATACCCTGAGAAGCACAAGTCTGAGAGTGAAGTGCTCTCAGATGTGGTTGGTGACCTGATACACATGACTACTGAAGACTACTGTGAGTAGAAGGATTTAAATATTACTGAGAGTGTCTGTTTTCATTCCCCATGTGTTTCCCTGTGCTTTAGATTCATTTACGATTCTCTTTTGGACTTTGTCGTTTATGCTTCTTTTTGGAATTCATTTGGAACTCAACAGCAGCTCGCTTTTTTTTCTTTCTTTTTTTTCTTTTTTTTTTTAGAATTTCTCATACACCCGGTCTCACCGGACCTGATGCATTTCATCTGTAGTCGTTCTATAAAGCTGCTCTGCTGCAAAATCAGGTCTAAATCTGATTTATGCAAGTCCTTCAGCACAATCAAAAACAGAAGCTTTAGCAGTCTATATTTTGGTGAATCAAATCTGTTTTTATGTAACTGAGACCATCATGAAATAAAGCCTGTTGAGAATCCCATCTTAATAAGCATGGAAAAATCAATTTAGCACCTAGAATATGTTCCCCTAAGGCTGTGTGCATTGCTCACAAGAATACACTGTAACTGTGTGTGGGTTATTGTACTTTTTGCCAGTCAAACACCAACACATTCATCAAGTTTAAGCTCATCCTGCATCTATCAGAAGATTTCTTAATGTATTCACTTGGTTTCCACCTCCAGCATCTTTATCTGTGGAAGTCAACAAAGCTATGCTGCAGCATCTTATCGTGCTCCATTCAGGTAAGAGCTCTGAAAGAGGAAGTATACCCCTGGCTGTTCATGTGTGCCTGAGCCTGCAAGCCATGATGCCAAGACACAGCGAGCATCTGTAGAGCAGTGGAGGGTAATGCATGCCTTGTCTCTGGTGGACAGAGGGGAGAGTGTGTTGAACTCTCCGAGAAGTGAATTTGGCCAATTTCATGCGTGTACAGTACTCACCCAGGTGCAACGCACTGTGAAGCTGGAGAAAGAATTAGGCATTAGGAGAATAAGAAGCAAACAGAACTTCAGCAATAAGCAAGAGCTTTTGTTTATTTATTCATGTAGTTCTAGCTGGAAGTGGTGGATGGGGAGTTAAAGACTGCATGCTTAGATGATGCATGTTTTTAGAAGTTTGCACCAGAGTAAATAATTTTCAGCCTTCGTTGTATTGATTACTTTCTGTATGTCAAGAAATCTACTTGAATGTTCTGCACATCCAGGAAAATCCCATAAGAATGGTAGTGAAATACCAGAGTATGGCTGGAAAACTAAGAAAATTACCTTTCCTATCTTTAGAAGGTCTTTTCAAGAATTCACACCATCAGACATGCCCCATCAGTATGACTTTTTAGCAGCCCCTGAAAGAAGTCCATTGTGGCCTTATTTTCTTTTCTTTTTTTCTTTTTTTGCTGCAGTTGTCCCCTCAAAATCAGCTCCGACCCGTGTCTTATGGTATCAGACACCAACATTAGCAGCGGATATCAGGAAGTCTCAGAAGGTGTAAGAGTGGTCTTCCATGGATGGCACTTGTATTTCGTGCACATCCCCAAGAGTAGAAATGAGATGTGGGGAAACAGGAAACATTGTCCCAAATTGTTTGTCATGTGAGCAGCATGGAAACAGAGCTTCACCCTAACAGGGGTCAGTTTTTTGCTTTTATGGTAAATGGACTGGTTCTTATACACTTATGGTCAAAAGTTTTAGAACACTCCAATGTTTTATTGAAAATTATGCAGTTTAATGTCACATTGCGCTCTGAACCAGAAATCAGTGAATCAATTTTTAGACCAAAATGTTTTCTAAACTTTTGACTCATCAAAGTAGCCACCTTTGGTAGATATAACAGCTGAACACACCCGTGGCATTCTTTCAACAATAGAAATCAAATATTCTTCAGAAAGTTCTTCCCATATCTGTTGCAGAAGTTTCCATAAATGTGGCGCTTGTAGGTTACTTTGCTTTCACTCCTCTGTCCAGTTCATCCCAAACCAGCTTGATGGGGTTTAAGTCTGGAGACGGTCTTGGGCACCCCATGTTTTCAAGCTTACCATCTTGTTCTTTTTTCCTGAGGTAGTTCTGGCATTGCTTAGACTTGTGTTTTTTGGGTCATTATCTTGCTGTAGGATGAACCCCTGACCAACTACATGAGGGTATTGTGTGGCGCTGCAGAATGCTGTGGTAGCAGTTTTGGTTCAGCGTGCCTCTCACTCTGTAGAAGTCACCAACCCGAATCCAGCAAAACAGCCCTAAACAATCACACTTCCTCCTCCATGTTTGACAGTTGATGCCACCCACTGAGGAGCCATCGTTTCGCCTTCTCGATGGCGTACAAAGATCTTGAATGATGAACCGAAGATTTCAAATTTTGATTAATCCGTCCATAATACCTTCTTCCCGTCTTCAGTAGTCCAATGGCCGTGTTTCATGGCCCAGGCAAGCTTCTTTGTCTTATTCTGACGTCATAGCATTGTCCTGTCAAACCTGGAGCTCAAAGTCTTCTCTTCACAGTTGAAACTGAGATTTGCTTACTATGACCACTATTAAGCTGTGCTTCAAGCTGTTGTGAGCCGCCTATCACGCAAGCTGTTAACTCTCAGAAATGTTCTCTGATTCACGTGTGGCTTTGAGTCTGCCAGACCTCTTCCTTTCGTCAAAGTTTGGCCCAGTTTCTGAGTGCCTTTTGATGGTGAAGGAAACTGCACTCACTGACATCTTGACTTTCTTTGCAATTTCTCTGTTGGAAAGACCTACATTTTTAAGTGTTATGATGGTCTGTCTCTCTTCCATTTTTATTTTTATTTGCCTTTATCTCACCATTTTTGTCACACTACTTTCTGCAGTACAATACTGTTCAACTGATACTTCAGTTCTAAGGTCAAATGGTGTCGAGTCCCAGATTTAAACCTAGTGGGAGTATCCCACCTAGTGGGACCATTTACCTTAGAACTGAAGAAGCTTCTCGGATGAGAGGTGAAACGTCTTCAAGCAACTTAAAGAAGTCCAGACGCTTTTCTTTGCAAGCTCCGTTGACAGTTTTGAGTAAACTTACCTTTTTAAAAAAAAGTCTCTGGCGGTTTACCACTTATCCTTTTACAATTTTAAGCTGACTTGAACAACTTGAATTGCAATAAATTGAATTGCCTGTTTACATTCTGAGTCCATGATGATTCATAATTTAGCAGCCTATCCTGTTGTGCAAATACGATCACCTTAAAAAGTAAACTAAAAAACATGACAGTTCC
>NW_005187498.1:778060-790437 GCF_000239375.1 Pundamilia nyererei
TGTTACAGTGAGTGTCACAAGCTATTGTTATACGTTCATTCAGACCTGAGATTACAGGTTATGATGCAATGTAGTGATGTGGAAATACATAATATTTAAAAATGTTCTTTTAAAAGGTTTTTATCCACAGAGTTGAATGTTGTTGAACTGAGTGGGAGGATTTAATTTGATTTACATAAAAAATATAGAGCTCTTATAATCCCTGTGAAAAATTATGCCAGTTTGCATAAAATTGTTTTTCTACTAAATAACTGATTAGTGTTTGAGGTTAGTTATTCCGATGTAGATCAGTTATGAAGCACGGTCATTAAATAAGTAAGTAATAGTGAAAACCTTTCAGAAACTGACTCGGTGTGCGACAGAACTTACCTTCACCTAAGGTAACTTTGTCATTCACTGCAACACAACACAAAAAATCCAACACGCATGCACACACACACACACACACACGCCGCTAAATGCAGACAAAAAGTCTTAATACCCTTGATATAGAGTTTTTAAAAAGCCACCACTGAGGCAACTAATGGCAACTGTGGCACAGTTAAAAAACAAACAAATGCATGCACTGTCTTATGCTTTCTGAAAAAAGAATGAGTACAGGCAGAGGTCATCAAATGTGTTTTACTGTACATTTACAAAACAACAAGAGTACAAAAAAGTCAGTCCACAGACATTTTTTGTTTGTTTGTTTGTTTGTTTTGGAGGGAGTATATTGACATTTCATCTGACAAATGCAGCAAACAGCCTCTCAGACAGACAAGAGGGGAAGCAGAGGGATTACAATCAAACTTTCATAAAGTCTGTCTGTCAGTCTGTCTGCAGAGTGGAACACTTTGCAGCAGAGAAACCAGAGGAAACATAGAAAAATATGACATTCGTAGCGGACAACATGGCAGCAGGGATCCTGGTGGGGAAGCGCTGGGGGGCGGAGACGTCCATCTGGGAGCGAGACCCAGCTCGTTTTGGTTTTGCTGACCCCCCCCAACCCCTCATTCTCGACCAGAAAACACACTTTGTGCTTCATATTTTCTGTTGTTTTGCCATCACAACAAGAGTGCAACAGTAGTTAATGCTTTTCCAAAAAGTATACATTTTGAGAAAAAAAGTTGGCACATTCAAGAAGACTTTTTTTTGTTTGTTTGTTTGTTTGTTTTTTTAAATATCAGACGTTTGTGGTTTTTTAATCCTCATAAATACAATATACATCTTTTACCCCTGTATCCAGAGCTCACAAAATACAGACACAGGTATTTACAAACCAAAGGTGAGGAGTGATCTGAGTGGCTCATAAATATTCGGAGCAATACCAAAAGCAGAATGTAAAGTCTGTTTACAGCAATAACATAGGTTTGACTCTAGGTTCCTGAAACCCTAAGCTCCATGTCTTGTTCAGCTTATTGTCTCCACAGTGGTTAGATGGGCGGGGAGCAGGAGGGTGATCAAATCATCAAAGGTACACTGATAGAATTTCTTTATCTTAATTCCTGAAAGAGAGAAATATAACATCAGTAGCTTAAACAATCAGTCTCACAGAATGAGTTATCAGGACACCGTAGTACACAACTTAT
Source organism: Pundamilia nyererei (assembly GCF_000239375.1). Lineage (NCBI taxonomy): Eukaryota > Metazoa > Chordata > Actinopteri > Cichliformes > Cichlidae > Pundamilia > Pundamilia nyererei. The sequence continues at coordinate 779,629 of NW_005187498.1, forward strand.
TCTAGCAGCAACTTGGTATCAGGGGCCAATTTAATCCATCCATGGAGATTGAATCAGTTTTTATCAAGACTGTTTAGCTGTCAGGGTGAAGAACTTCAGACAATTTCCTCTCGATCTGAGCCACATTCCTGCAGTAATCACCTATCTTGTAAATTTTGGGTCAGCACCACTTAACAGGAAGTTAAGTGACTTGTTGACATTTCCACGATGTAGAGGAGGATGCTGAAAACAGCTTCAAGCTAAAATCTGTTTCTGGAAGCTGTGCAGTAACACAAAACACATGCAAGTGTTGCAAATAATATGATGCAATGTTTAATACTCATCTTTTAATGTGAAAATTAAGCTTTCAGCTCCATGCTGATCACAGTGAAGTTGCTACTACAAACAGGAATTCCTCTCCAAGTGGATCTAAAATGCATTTCCTTATTTTTTTAATCGCATCTACAGTATACTGCTACAGTTATGGATGTAAACCAAAAGCATGCGGGGCAGCCAATCAGAAGAAAATTAGCTCAAAGGGCAGAGGGAGGCAAAACAGCTTGTCTGAGGCAGTCTTTTATGTATGTAGTGCATTTTACTGACTGTCAATCAATTTATTTATAAGCACATTTAAAAACAGCACAGATTGACCAAAGTGCTGTACAAACAATCATGTGAACTATGCTTGAGCAGACTAGGTTCCCCATATTAAACACATATTAAAGCACTGCCAGTTGTTCCAGTTTCTGAAGATCGTGTCATGTACTGCATTTTGATTGTCATTATTCTGCATTCAGTCCAGAAAGATTGTTTCAAAAGAATCAAAAGTGATGCTACTTAACAAAAATCTAATTAACTTCATACAAAGGTCAGGATGGATGGATTTCACAAAACACTCTATGAAATTAAAAGGAGATATAAAAAGTATGAAAAAAACTTCAGTGTCTCAAACGTTCATACACACCTCTCTAATACCACTGTTACAGTGGCCTATTTAGTTCCTAGCCTCGGAGCATTTTTTAACAGGCTTGACGACATCTGCTGCCCTTCCGTCGCCCATCCTAGACTGGCCGTCTGCATCAAAGGCCACATGATAAGCAGGCAATAACACCACATGAGGAAGAGGTAACCTAATCCAGGCTTCCTGTAACTTTATTGCAAAGGAGGATTGTGCTTTCATGTGCCTGGGAAGGTGTGAAAAAGGTCAGCGTGGGTCAGTTAGGAGCATGTGGAGCAGGGGTGAGGTGTTCTTTAGTTCTCCACCGAGGGGGTGGAGGGGAATATAAGGAACCTTTGTGTGTGTGGCAAGAGAAAAGAGTGATTGTGCATGTGTGTCACTTTTACAAGTTGCTTTGCAACACTCATGTCTGATGTGCACTGAGAAGTGACCCGTGACAGAGCCATCCTTTCTCTGTTTCCTCACACATGCAGCTTTATAGTGATGCCTCGGGTTACAGCTGTAAGCTTAACAGCTACAGCATTAAAGGAATGCATCAAAGCTGCTGCACTAACCATGTCTCATAAACCACTGCGTATGTAGGTTAACACTGAATTTTGAAAGTAACCAGAGTCAAAGTTGTGGCTGAAAGCTATTTTATCCATTTAATTACATAGAAGAAAATATTTGTCCTGATCCTTTTCAGCATTGTGTCTGCATGAAATTAATTAACACAACCTTTTCAGTTTTTTCCGTGCTGTTAACCAATCCAAAACACAGATTACAAACTGAATTTACATACAATTTGAATTTAACTTTAAAGAGCTCCCATCACTTTGGATTAAGCTCCTGTTGGGTTACCCAGCTTGCTGCCTACCTACAGTAATGTCAAACTTTGTAAGCACAAATTCCCTTCAGAGCCTTCCATTCAGCTGGCACAGCGTGCTCCACCATAAAAGACACTAGCACGTCGCAAGGGAGCCTGCAGGGAGTGCATTTAAAAGAGTGCTCCCACAGTTAAGTGTGCCCTCAGAAGTGCACTCCAGAGAGAGCAGTGGTTGTGTAGGCTTAACATTGTTTCTTACTGTAAAGGTTTTGAAGCAAATGGTAGTGGCAGATCTGTATGAATGGGCCTGAGAGCATGACGGTGTGAGTGTGTGTGGGGGGGAGTGTAGAAGCCCTCTCTGAAGTGCCTTCACATATTAGTAATGATATGTAGATTAAACTGAATCCCATGAAGAGGCTTTGTTCTCATATTCATGAATATATAAAAGAATCAATTATTAAAACCATTAGAGGTGCACAAAACTCTATAACTGTTTTTTTTTGCAGAATTTTACCTCATTGTGTTTCCTGGCTGAGTTGAGCCCCCGGGAGCCTGTGGAGCCTCTCGATGAGGAACTTCCTGTAGTTGAACAGTTACTAGACATCTGACCTCTGGAGAGGTAACCGGCCTTGCTGCTGTACAGGATCATCTCCTCATCTGGAGAGACAGATGCAAATGGGAAAATAAAGGTGCATTTGGACATTTTGCAGCTGATCTGGACAACACTTTTTCAGATGTAGGCTACATCTACACTAATCCGGATAAATTTGAAAACGGCGTTTTCGTCTAAGAACGCTCCACGTCCACACTATCGTTTTTAATCGTTTCCAAACAGTTGTTCATCCACACTGAAACGCTTATGGTCCTCTATTGCGCATACGTGAAACGTAAGATGATTTGACCTGCGGTATTTCTGTCTGCTGTTTATTTACTTTCCGGCTCTTTAAAACGCCGTGGCAAAATGTCGAGGAAAAGTTTTTTAAATGGACTAACAATGAGGTGGAGGTGTTGCTGCGAGTAACGCAAAAGTTCAAAGTTGCAAAAGTGAGTGAGAATTAAACAATTTGAAGAAAAGCTATCTGGAGCATGTACAGGCTGATGTCAATCTTTAATAGAGCAAACAAAACAACGCCCTCCGCAATCTTAGTTTAATTGGTCACATGACTGGATCATATGACTAAAATGCGTCATCGTTTCCGAAAGTCTGCGGTTACGCTGTCCACACTGACTAAATGACCTCCTCAGCAGGTCTTGAAGTTCTCCAGAGGCCTGGTAATGACATAGTCATTTGATTCAGGTGTGTTGACCCAGGGTAATATCTAAAACCTGCCTTCAAGGCCTGGAGTTGGACACCCCTGCCTTACAATATAAAGCACCTTGAGGCAACTTCTGTTGTGATTTGACGCTATATAATTAAACTGAAATTGAATTGAATACATTTCCATCCAAATGAATTCAATAACCACACATTTACCCAGATTTATTTTTGGAGTTGGGTTTGGAAAAACAACACTGAGTTTTCACATGATATTCTGTGAGGGATACACGCTGCAGGGTTTTTAGATTCTCTGAGCCATGCCTTTTGTTTTTGACAATGGCCAGGAGAGCTGGCTTCACGGTTATTTTGCAAAGTCATTTATAAAGAATGACATGTTGCAAACAGACCCGTTTCACTCTCCCATGTAATACTGCAGTGCAGTAGTGGACCGTGGTGCATCATTACGTGGAAGAGGCTTCATCAGCCGAGTGCATAAGTGCTGCCTTTTCTTCCGCTTTCTTCTTCTGCAAGAAGCACAACATTTCCAAGAGAGCCCACACTCTCTGTCCTAAATTTGATTTGTCTAACCTTAAACTGCATTATGGCTGAAATTCAACACACTTACTGTCAGTGTGTCTCTGTCCCGAGCCTTTTCGCTGCTGGCTATTAATGCTATATTCAGTCCTCTCCAGGGAGGACAGCGTGCCGTTTGTCACACAGTTGGCCTCCATGCACCCCTGGGGGTCCTGTAACCGGCTCTCTTCTGGGGGTGGTTCTGGAGGAGGGGGCAGGTCTAAAAAAATGAGATACAGGGAAAGAGCATTAAAACTTTAAGAAAGAACTTTTTGTTTCCATTTTCATTGTCAGGTTTCTGTTAAAAAACAGTTTTCTTAGTTTCCAAAAAATGACAGCTTTTTCTTATTTCTCTCTTTGTTTTCTTTGCTAAGTGAGAAAAGTGAAGAGACTTACAGTCTTGATTTCTTGATGGAAATTGAAATGATTATTCACTTATTAAGATGAAAGGTCTTGTTCTTGTTCCTGCCAAGGCTATGGATTCACAGTGGACTGCAATTTCAGATTTTTATTTCTGTTTCCAGTGATAATAATCATGCTTATCCAGTAAACATATTACAGTCTGTAAGCTGAGATTACAATTTCCATCCATAGTCAGGAATGCCAGCCTCTCATCTTGCCTTTCTAACAGCTGTGGACAGTCACAGTATCTGTGATTCACATATTTGAATCTGCCCACCTCCTTGTATGTCTCTTCTGTAAGCTGAAGTCTTAGACACTTTTTTTTTCACTCTTGATTTTTGGTTTGGTGGAGTACTTGTATCAGCGGGGGAGGAGCGACTGTGCACTGTGGGTGAAAAGGGATAAATAATCAATAGCAAGGAGACGATGCAGAAGGATTACTCACATGACAAACACTAAATCAACTTTAAATCAGCTTCCAGGGTGGGGGCTGCTACTCTGTATTCTGTATGCGTGTGCACGTCAGCCACTTTACCCGGCGTGGTCGTGCTGATGCTGTCTTCATTCAGAGCTGGGCCCTGGCTCTGGAGGCAGCGATGGGCAGGACTCTGGCACTGCAGCATGCCAACTTCTGATGAGCTGTGATGCTGTTGGCCAGAGAGGCTGGGGTTGGACTGGGTGAGCAGCGGGCTCGGTGCCTGGGGAACTGGCATGGGACCGCAGGGTAACCTTCTGCTTTGGGAAGTGAGGGCAGCATGTTACTGGAGCAAAAAATAAACTGAAGCAGAAGCTAAATCTTGTAATGTTTAGGAGTGAGGTTTACTATACAGCTAAACACATGATTTTTGGCATGATTAATAATGTGATTTTATTGGTTTTGTCATTTTATTCTGTCTGTCACATCTGACAATAGCACTCAATTTAGCTAGGCTGCTTATCTGTAATTGTGAATTCTACTGAGAAGTGAATGAAGCACTAAACAGTAAGCAGTAAAATGACTGTGATTAGCAGAGAAATCCCCTTCCATCAGCACATTTGCTGAACTTAAACACATTGACACAGTGCAGTTAAATGGACACAACCTTTAGAAAACACAGTAAGCACGTACCGTGACAACTGCTGGCTGTTTGATTGGTTCTGCCGGGGGAGGTCATGGTGGGCTTGGGGCTCCTCGTGCGGTGACGGAGTGAGCGTGGCGGTTGACTGGTGACTGTAGGAGGTGGCTGGAGAGGAAGCGTTGTTCCTCTGAGGGGGCGAAGGTCTGTCCTCGCAGCCTTCCATCAGGTATGTCCTCTCAGGGAGGGGTGGACACCATTCCTCATCCGATCTAGATACACAGTGAAGCAGATTACTGCTCAGCGAGGCCGTGTGCGGCTCTACACCTCGATGTGTTGCATAATTATTGTCGAAGTACAACCTGTTTACTCAGTGATACCTTCAAATCCAACTAGCTAAAAGGCTATTTAAAGATTAATGATGTTCTTTCAAGTTAGGAGGCTTCGCCAACGGCAAAACTGCAGGAGGCTAAGCTTCCCATTGAATGGTACTGCAGCTATGAGTTTTGCTATGAGGCTGCAGAGTGCAAGTGGTAAGGGTCAACATTGCTAATTGCGTTTCATGGGTGGGGAAAACAGCTAAATCAGTCAAGGAGTTGACCAAGGCTGAGATAATTGAGTTGTTAAGGGCAGGGCCTTAAGAGCAATGCTGGCTTTTATACTTAATGCAGCTGTTAGAGGTGACACTAAGTCTAAGTGATGATACAACAGTGTCATACTAATTCAGAGAGATGTGCATCTGAGGAGGCAGGACTGTGACTCACCCTAGGTCCATGTTCTCTGGAAGTTCGTCATCTTGCTCACACTGCTTCAGCTCTTCTATGGGCGGAGGCGGGGGCAAGGACTCCATCCAGGTCAGAGATGGGGTCTTTACAGCCTTACCCATCACCTTCTGCTTGGGCTTACCTAAAAAAATGACATACATAAATAAATGCAGCGATTCAATTGAAGGGGAGGTTCTGGCACAATGAGCTGATTCGTCATGACCGTATTTTGACACATACCCCAGCAGGCCTGTGGCTCACAAATAGCAACACGGAGGCAGCAAAGTAGGATTTGTAGCATGACTGAGTGCATGTTGGCCAAACTGCTTCCACGAATAAATATTAAAAACAAGGCGAGCACAAACCTCAGCTCACTCTCTAAGGGAGTAGTTTTGTATTTTGTACATTTTCATTTTGTTTTCTTATGAAGTTTGCAAGAAAGGCAGGTGTGAAATGTAAAAGTGACATCACTACATGCTTTTTGTCAATTTTCAACCAATATATCCAAATAAACAGATAAATAAAGTTGACCGTGATGGACCATTGGTGGACGTAAGGCAACTTTTCATGGATTGTTAGCACAAGCCCACTCTACCCCCCTACAAATTTTTACCAGCATTCATTGAAAACTTTTCGATCTGTCACCTTAGCAGATAGAACGATTGCTCTCTTTCGGTCTTGTTTTTGTGTTCCTTTGTCCTTCATTGTTACCCAAGTCCACTCCTGCTGTCTTGCCCAGAGTCAGCTTCATCCCCATTTGGATGTGTATTCCTGTTTTACGTTGGTAATGGTCGTTCTCCGTGTCTCAAGTTTTCTTCATCATCTCGTTATGTCTGTTGTTGCATCCCACCTGTTATCTCTCCCCTTGTTATTCTGTGAGTGTGTGTTGTTTCTGTCTTCCTCTGTTTTTTGTTGCATTGTCCCTCATCCTTCACAGCTGTGTGTACCCTCGCTCTGTGCCTCCCTGCTTCGAGTTTCCCAGCTATTCTATTTCTCCTTGTGATTCTGTTAGCTTTTGATTCCCCTGCTCACCTTGGTTCTGTGTATTTTGGACTTTCAGAATTAAATGCTCATTTTCAATTTGCTCTGTATTCAAGTCCACAAACAAGCTTTTACATAGCCCACAAAGAACAAAAACACTATTTTCTGATTAGTATTTTTCATTAGAAAAGCAGAACAATCTAAAATCCGAAGCGATTCTGAAGGCAGATGCAGACTGTTTCAAATCTAATATCAATAATCCATCCATCTTCATCCACTTTATCCGTGGCCGGGTTGTGAGGGCAGCAGCCTAAGCAGAGAAGCCCAGACCTCCCTCTCCCCAGCCACCTACCCCAGCTTATCCGGGGGAACACCAAGGCATTCCCCCGGATAAGCTGGAGCTGATTTCATATCAATAAGTGATGACAAAATGGAAGGAAGGTAAGGAAGGAAAGTAAGGAAACACTGGAATCTAAAGCCATATTTTTGGCATATTTTGGGTTTACATTTCACCTTTTTTTTCTTATTTCCTCGAAGTAATCAACGCAAAAGGAGACAGACGTGTATTTCAAATTCACAGAACTGAAATCCTTCCTCACCACTGCAGCGGTCCAGCTGGGCGTACTGAGCTCCAGATGGACCGGGCTGGGTAATCCAGTGGCCGTCGTCTTGCTGCTCACCGCCGTGGGGTGGAACTTGTGTCTGGTTGGTGAAAGGCATGATGGAGGTGGAAGCGTAAGGAGTGGTGGAGTTGTGCTGGGCGTAGGTGAAACTGTGCAGGTCCTCGCTGGTGGCGTCAATCGTGCTGTAGATGGGACCTTCGGTGGAGCCTCCCATGCTGTACTTCTCAGTCTGATTCAGGTAGTTGGAGATGCCAGCTTCTACACAGGGATGGAGGTAGGATTTAGCAAAGCTCCTGTTGTTGTAAGCACAGCATCACAAAAACAGACACTCCTACCATTGTAGTATCTCTCAGCTGTGTCGGGATTGGCCGGGCAGCAGTTGACGGCCTCTTTGCCATTGTGAACCAAGTTAGTGGTGGGCCAAGAGTCTGCCAGCCATGGGTAGTTGCCCATGTTGCCCCCAAGCACTCCTTGCCTACAGAGACACTCTGGCATTAGCTGAAGTCGTAGTGGGGCAGTACAACATCAAGTATAACTGTCCAGATGGAATTAGAGAGTGGCAGAGAAAAAGCTGCATGCATGCAGTGAGAAATGTGGTGTGAATTTAAAAAGATTCACATAATAAAATATCACAAAGTTCAGAGATATAATTCTAGAAATGTCTGTATGTCTTTGCTTAGCAACCCTATCCTACTAGTTCACACAGAAACAGCACTAGTAGGATATAAACCAGTTACCTTCCATTTAGTCCCGGTCCTTCTCCATGAGGGAAACCGACTGCAAAAGCAAGAGAGAAAGAGAGTGATGAGCAGAGGAACAGGGATTCACAAACAAATTATTCTGTTATCCTTCTTACAGATCCTGCAGTCTATATCCTATTCTAATAATGTAGAGTCAGCTGTTCTCATGTCCACCAAAAGCACAAAAAAGTGCATCTATGTTTTTATTTTTTGATTATCATAATTATGTGAGTTCATACTTAAACTTCTAGTCATGTATTAAAGCTTATACTATTGCAGTACAGAGAACAGAACCTAAATAGTAGGTATATATAAAGATTATTTACACTGAAACTATTTGTAAGTTTTTCCTTTTATTTGGCCGTACATATATCAATGGCAGCATTCTGGATTCGACTTCCTTCATAAGTATCATCCCAGCTTCAGGTCATCTTCATCATCCTTCATCCTTACCTGCTGGTGTGTAGGCGAAGGAGGCCGTGTAGTGGCTCAGCTCCTTCCTCTTCTTGCGGCGGCAGTAGATCCAGACACTGAAACCCATCAGGATGACCCAGCAGGCTCCTCCGATGCCTGCGATGAACGCCGGCTGCTTGACCACATCTGTAATCTGTTCAGCTAGACTCACGCTGCTCTCCTCACCACCATTGGTCTTGTCACCACTGCCTCCGCTTCCACCTGCTAATGAGGGCTGTTCAGCTGGCAGCTCTACAGGAGAAAAACAAGACCAAAGATTACTGAACCATTTTATTTTTGGCTGGTTTGTTTAGTTTTCATACTCCAAAAAATAGCAATCAGTAAACCGTGTGTGTCTTTAATAAAGTGAAACTAAACTAAACTATTAACCGTGGACATAATTACCTCTTTCCTGAATAAACCTGAAGCAGGTGATGATGACATAACCTGAGATGTAACATTAATTAGCATCTTCTAATAACAAGTTTTTGGATGTTTTAGGTATGTGATTGCTGGAGCCGCACTATGGACTTCAATATTTTCCTGCGTCCTCTGGGATTAGTGTCTACTTAATTCATCTACTTTCGCACCTTGGCCCACTTTTTATTCTCATTATTTTTGTGGACTCACTGATGAGAACGGGCACCGGCTGACTGCGAGTGCCAATCCCGGCGCTAGTCACTGCTGCCACCTCCACTTGGTAAAGCACTCCGGGCATCAGGCCCTTCAGCAACGTGGACAACGTGTTTCCATCCACTGTCTTGTTACTGTAGTATCGGGTCTGGTTGTCACCACCAGTGCTCATGCACCAAACCTGTTTGCATACAGAAAAATTTGCCATTAACTTTTTTTTAAATACTTCACATTTTAATTCAAAGATAAACTAGTTAACTACTGTCCTTTTTTGCTTAAAACTACATCAGAGTCAAATATTTTTCATGTACCACCTTCAAGCTTCTATATGTAAAGTTTTCTTTTCCCATTTATCCTGACTGAAGAAAACATACTCACAATCCACCAATTACCCGCTGTTTCCTTTTTATCTATATCTTATGGGATTAGCAGTGATTTCATAAGAGAACCGCCTTAACATTTGGGTCAGTGAGTACACATTTTGTGTGTAAGGCACTACTTACATGTCAGCTATGATGTTTTCTTGTGTGAAGTGTGAAGGCAGTGAACGGAGAGTGGTTACTACACATTGCAGAGGTTTTCCTGGGCAGTCACAGTGCTGCCCCCACTAAAGCTTTATTTAATTCAATTCAGTTCAATTTTATTTCTATAGCACTAAATCACAGCAGTCACTTCAAGGCACTTTGAGTGTGAGACTTGTGACTTGACTAGGCTGAGGTTTGTTTACCCTGTACTCCTGGATGATGCCATTTTGCGTGTCACTACGTGGCGGCTCCCAGGAGACACTGATGCTGGAGCTGGAGCTGTTGCCGAGCTTCACTGTTGACACTGTAACAGCTCTGGGAGGGGCACTGGGTACTGTGAGAGGTGGGAGGAACATTTCTCTCATTTCATCAAGATGAGCAGAGTAGTTGAGCGCAGTAAATTATGAACATACACCCATATAGATACATATACATATTAGGGCTGGGTATCGTCACTGATTTCTAGAATAGTTTCAATTCCGATTCACAAGGTCCCGAATCGATTCGATCCACGATTCGATTCAATTCGATTTGAGAGTCAGAAATATTATAATTCAGATCATGCATCAGTACATTTCCATATTTTTATATCTATAACAAGAAAGCTGACACTTGCGAGACTTTATGAAAGGTGTGAGCATCACAGCAGATGCCTTTGTGTCAAAGTAGCTGAGGATAAAACACAGAAAAACATGAAGGCGACTTTCCTGGCCTGGGATTTTATAAAAATATTCTGCAGTAGATCAAAAACGAAAGAAAACCATTAATCAACATATGAACATTACCTGATGCTGCTGAAGTGAAGCAGAGCAAAGTTACAGAGGTTTGATTAGAGACATTATGAAATTTTGCATAATTTTAAAAAGTTTAAGTTTGTTCAGTAGCCTACTGAACAGTAGAAATGAGGTTTTCTTTTTGGAAGTAAAAGGAAAAAAAAACAGCGGCCAACAGCGCTGTAAACAACGGTAGACTTGTGCGTAATAAGCAAGCGAATAATGCAGAAAACAGATTTTTAGACGGGAAACTGTTGTTGAAGTACAGAGAGAGAGAGAGAGAGAGAG
>NW_005187498.1:791525-796009 GCF_000239375.1 Pundamilia nyererei
AGAGAGAGAGAGAGAGAGAGAGAGAGAAAGAGAGAGAGAGAGAGAGAGAGCTGTGCATGAAGTGTGATTTTATCGTGGTGGAGGCAAAACAGTAAACGTCAGAGGGAATTCATGACGATGTTTATGTGACACGTAGTTTGGATCTTCTTTTGCTGCTGGTTCAGTCAAATAGTTTGGAGAGAGATAAAACCTACAGCTTCAGAATCAGCGCAAAAAGGACGTAAACACAAAGCGCGGACCCGCCGAAACATCAGAATCAGCGAGCCATCGGCTTTCAGCCGTCGGGTGAGAAAGGTGACATCTCACTGATTCTGATCCGCTGGCGGCTCCGCGCTTTGTTTTTATGTCTTTGTGCAGAATCTGTGTACCTGCTCTCATTTACTGTTTTAGTTGTTTGGTGGTTGTGGAAATTTTGTGAGGTTTAACCTAATTTATATTAAAAAAATCGATTCAGGATTTTAATGAATCGATATCATGTTATCCAAGCTAGAATCGATTTTAATCGATAAATCGATAATCAAAACCCACCCCTAATACATATGTATATGTATACAAAATAGAGCAGATATACAGGATGGAAATACAACCTGCGCTTGAAAAGGAGTGGGGAAAAAATCACACTTGTGTGCTCCTAACCCCTTCACATATTTATAGCTCAGTCATTATTAACAAATACATAAAGTAATAAAAGAGAAGACACATGTATATAAGTTAATGATGTTCCTTATTCAGGCAGGTCAATCCATAAGTGCTCATGGCACATACACCTCCTTCCTTGTGTTTTACTCTGGAGTTTGGATCAACCAATATAAACCCCTGGCTGCCAAAACTGCAGCACACAAATTTAATGAAAACAGTGATCAGTATAGGTGAACTCAAATTCCAGAGGATATAAAATTAACCTCAAAATTAGATAACATAACGGCGATTCATGTGGTGTCATACAGGCTAATGAAAATGCCGTACAGGCCCTGCAGTGTCAAAGAAAACCAAGCCCAGTTTATTAGAAACACTTTTCTTTGAAGATTTCTTGATTACAGACTCATTTCTTCATTTACCAGACTTATTACCTTCTTCTGGGGTCCGGACTAGCAACGTTCTGCTATCTTTGCCCTGGAATTCATCAAAGTAGGGACGGATCTTTATCTCGTACTCAGTTCCTTTGAGTAAGCCGGTGAGGACGGTGCTGCGCTCCGAGGGGGAATTGATGTCCTGGAGGAGCCACATTCCCCCGCTGGGCCGGTAGGACAGACGGTAGCCCTGGACGTACTGTGACTGACGGTCGACCTGGAAAAAATTGAGGTCCGCATTGGGGGAAGATGAGAGAAGATGACGGAACGGCGAGATGGAGAGGAAATGGAAGATTGTTTTTCTCTCTTTGCTAACCCCAAACGAATACTTGTTCCCCAAAAAGCAGGGAAATATGTGCCACTCACGTTCCAGGATACTCTAATGGAAGCTGCTGTTAGCATCACGGGGTCCTGAAGCTGAACAGCCACCTCTCCCAGCTCCCTCTGCACTTGCTTGTGGTCCACTCCCTGACCTGTAGGGCTCACATCTGAGGGAAAACACACACATAGAGTGATGCTGTCAGCGCATTAACACACAGTCACTATTTCTAACAACTCCAGGTGTGAGTCTTGCTGTATTTGGTGAAAGGGGGGTGCAGGCTGACCTTGTGTTCTGACGGGCTCAGAGATGGGGCTTGGGTCACTCAGGCCGTAGGTGTTGACAGCACGGACGATGAACAGGTAGACGGTGTTGGGAAGAAGGCCGGTGATGGTGTGTGTCTCCATTTTAACCATGTCAGCTACAGTCTGCCATGTGCTCCCTGCTGATTGGCTGTAAAAGTACAGAAGATGAAAAAAAGTCAGATAAGCAGTGCGATATTTAGTGGCAGTATATTATTATAATCAAGAAAATGTACTCAAACTACCTAGTAGAGATGTGCACGACTAGTTGACTAGTTGACTAACTGTTGCTTCTGTTGATGGTTGGTACCAGATATACTAGTCATTTATTCTTAACATTTTAAATGATGCCCAAAGTCGATAAATTGTTGCGTCCCAAATGTTACGCAGCCATCTGCGACCAGCTGCCATGGAGCTACAGCCCTGGTATTGTTGTAGAAAACCTCCATAACTCAATTAATCTAGGTCTGATCTTTTTGTTAAGCCTATTATTGTTAGTTATTTTGAAAGCAGAGGTATAAGTTCAAGTAGCGGAAATGAGCTTTCTCCGAAGGGTGGATGGGCTCTCCATTAGCGATAAGATGAGGAGCTGAGTCATTTGGGGGGGATGGATGATTTATTGTTTTGTTATTGTTTTAGATTTGGACTTTTATTGAGGTAAAACTTGTTACGAACTGTAGAACAATGTGTATCATTCATAATGCATGGTTTTTCTGCTTCTTCATTGTCTGCTTGGTGTATAACATGCAATGTTCATAATGCACAAGATGCCACAAAGTTAAGCAGCAAAGTGTGATTAATGATTGAGGAATGTGATTTATGGTTCAATATTTTCCTTATTTAGACACTTTTTGACATTGTCCATTAAACTTTTTTCAAATCTAACTTGATATTTGTCTCTTAGTTTTGACTACACAGTTAATCTAATTTTTTTCCTCGTTAAGTTGACAAAATTAGTCACTAGGAACATCCCTAATAACTAGTAATTTAACCTCTTAAGCCCCAAGCCTACCTGATCTCCTGCCTTTTGCCCCTGTATCAGGGGGCGTTGGGGCTTAAGAGGTTAATTCAATTTTATTTAGACAGCTCCAAATCACAACAGTCGCCTCAAGGTGCTTTATATTGTAAGGTAGACCCTACAATAATACATACAGAGAAAAACCCAACAATCATATGACCTCCTATGAGCATCGAATGCCCCAGCAGCCTACACCTATTGCAGCATAACTAAGGGAGGATTCAGGGTCACCTGATCCAGCCCTAACTATATGCTTTAGCAAAAATGAAAGTTTGAAGCTTAATCTTAAAAGTAGAGATAGTTTCTGTCTCCCGAATCCAAACAGAAGAGGGGCCTGAAAACTGAAGGCCTCCTATAGTATAATTAGCTTGCATGTGCCTACTGCTCTTTGTCTCTCAGCATGACTACTCCAAAACTTCCAACCTGAACTGAATGAAAGCTCCACCTGAAAAGTGGAGCAGAGAAAATGAAGAATCTCACGAAGCTGATGTGAAGATTCTTGTGAACTTGTGAAATACGTCAGTGACCTTGGCAAATGATACACTCTCTTAGTGCCCGTCCAGTTATTCATGCAATACTTCTTTTGAAGAGGCTGCAACTAAAGATTATTCTGCAACCTAATTCATCTGCTGATTATTTTCTGCTTTGTTGACAAATATCCAGGGAATAAAGACCACCAGAGTCTAACCAAAAGATTAAGAAAACAAAAGTAAATCATTAATAAAATCAATCATCAATTAAAAAGGGATTTTTTTACCCACTTGTTCCACTTACTTGCTCACTTACAAAGAAATGATCAGTCTCTAACTTTTACAGTAGTTTTTTTTTTCATTAATTGAGAAAATATCAACTAAAATCCAGGAAAAACACATTATTCCCATGTTTCTCCTACAATATGAACTGAACTACAACAACAGGTAAAATAAACAACTGCTGTAAACTGATGACTAATATTCGATTGAATTATTGTATTGCATAGCATTTTCCACCATCTTAGACAGTGGCTAACAGTAGCTTAACCTTCATATTATTTTCACTATATGAACAATTTCTATATCTTCTATAACATGCTTTTTAATGTTACCGTGAGTAATTCATATTACTCAGTCATATTGTAAATCTCCTCATAATATGTTTGAAACCAAAACAGCAAATATGTAGGTCTTATCAACAAGAAGGCAGAGTGACAAGCAGCTTCAAGCTGCTTTGTAATACCGACTTGATGTGTAACCTCATAATTAACCAATGCATGGGAAGCTCTCTGGGCAAGAGCATGATCTATTTTTGGTTTCCTCTAATATTCAATTCAGTTTTATTTATATAGCACCAACTCACAACAACAGTCGCCTCGAGGTGCTGATATTATTTACGAAACAATAGCTGAAGTTTTGCAGCTCACACAACTTTGTGCTTGAAAGATCTTCTCCCAGTGATACTATTTGTTGTCCTGATGAATAATGTAATTGGGCTTGCAAGAAGGCACAGCTGCTGACATAAAATGAGGGCATGTTGTTGGCCTTGTGGCACTGCCCCAGACAGATGCATTATTCCACCACCGCCAACCACAATCCCTCCTCCTGCTGCCTTTCTCTGTTCCTCTGTGAATTTACCATCACCTTGGCAGAGAGGCAGTCACAAAGGCCTCCTCCACCATGAACTACCTTTATGCTGAATTCTAACAATTAGACCAACGGGGAAGTGGCTCTAGAATACTGAGTGTGTGTGTGTGTGTGTGTGTGTGTGTGTGTGTGTGTGTGTGTGTGTGTGTGTGTGTG
>NW_005187498.1:796036-834286 GCF_000239375.1 Pundamilia nyererei
AAGCATTATGTCAATGAGATGTCCCCACAAGGATATGAATACACACACGTGTGTGTGTCTGGATGTGTGTGTGGCGTGTGTGTGTGTGCGTGTGTGAGCACAACACCCTGAGTACTGGCTTCAAGGCAACTTTATGGTGGAAGAGAGTTCACACAGGTGTACAGAAGACAAAATCGATACAGCATCAGCAGGAAAATGGAAAGTGTGCCTTTGTGCATTAAATAAACCCTATTACATACCACATATGGCATAAGCAGACATACTAGTGCTCCTACAAACAAGCCTCAGGCAAGGAAATGTTATTGTAAACATCCCTGTGGTCCCCTCCAGCTGCTTTAGAGAAAATCCGTTTGCTTTATTCTGAAATGTTCAGGCGTTGCCATGGGACACAGTGGACGTCTGGATCTGATTAAGCGCTGCCGGTGTCCCCATCTTTATCAAATTGGCAGGACATATTTCATTTGCCTATCTTCATCTAGAGGCTTCCTTCCGAACCACCCGCCCTGTTTAGCTAAATCTATTCTGGGTCTAATTAATCCAAGGCTGACCTCTGCTCAGGTGAAGATACCTGTAGGGTTCTGTGGAGGCCCACTCAGATTTACATAAGCCACAAGAGAAAAGACAATATTATTTTAGGTTGTTATGGTGTCAAGGTGTTTTTTAGCGACTTATCAGCAACTTGTCATCAAATTAATAATATTATTATTTCCAGATTATTACTCAGTTTAAGTTGGAGTCACATTAAAGAAACTAGTATTTAGTATTTCTTGGTTCCAAAAGGAGCACGGCTTCTGCAGAAAAAAATCCTAAAACTGTTAAATAAAGACGACAAATGTAAATGCACTTGTACTTATATAGCACTTTTCTACTGTAACTGAGCACTCAAAGCATTTTTTAATTTCAAACTTCATTCACACAAACACAATGATAAAAAACGCTCTTTTCTGAAATTCACACACTCACTGATTGCTGCATCGGGGCCTACTTGAGATTCAGTATCTTGCACAAGTATACTTCGCAATACAGAGCCAGGTATCAAACCACCAACCTTCTGATTGGTAGATAACCCACTCTACATCCTGACACACAACCACAGGTGAGAAGTGCAAAAAGTATAAGAGAAATGAAGAGCTCTGGATTAACATAGCAATGTCAACTTACCTGAAGGCCTCAATGATGTAGGAGGTGACAGCGGCTCCTCCCTCATGGGCATTGGGTTGCCAGGTCAGAGAGACACTGTTCTTGGACACATCCGTGACTATGGGCTTATGTGGCGGGCCTGGCAGCTGGAAGGGTTCAGTGGCCTGAGCTACCGACACGTCTGCGCTCTCTGAATGGAAAGGGAAGCAAACAGGAAGAAGGAGGAGTAGCAGGAAAGGTGGAAGAGAATAGTGCACATCTAATTATAACAGCTGGCTTTAGTGCTACTGTTTCATTACGTCCTCTCTGTAGTCCCACTAATGTTGACTGAGCATTAGCATCCTCATCGCCGCAGGTGGAGCTCCTCACTTCTAACAGACTTTGTGATTTTGCTGTTACACCCGAGTCAACTGTTCTGACACTAATAGTCAAATAACAGACTTAGGTGTTATCAGAGTAGCTTGTTAAGTCGTTAAAGGCTTCATTTAATGTCATATAAACAAATCTTTTACTGCTTGAAATATTTTATGTGCCAATGCCTGCGCCACTGCAGAGAAAGTAAAAAAGGGCAGAGCCACACAAAGCACTTAAATAAATGGGGTGTTTTAAGACAGATGATATCTCACATTTGCACCCCAAATTTGGTCATCAGCATATTCTCACCTTTGCTTTACCTCTCTTGTCCTTTCTCTTCACCCCAGGATTCACATGCATACAATTACTGACATTTAGATTTGCAGTTGGCTCAGGAACAGCAGGGGCTAAGTGCTTTAATTAGACCCAGCTACTTGTTTCATTTAAGCAATTACACAGACATGAGGAACACTACCTACACTCTGGCTTTTTACAGTGAAGTCACACATCCTACACTCAGTCACAGCTGATGAATTTTAAGTTGCCCACATTTAATAAGGAGACATTTAACAAGTGACAATCAGCATTACTTTTTTAAACAGCACTTCATATACATGGACATTTTCTTTCTCGTCACATGTAGCATCTCTGTGTTATATGCAGACACTTCATAGAGCTTCCATTTGCATGTATTTAAATCACACAGAGACAATTTACCTTTGACTGTGAGCACTCCACTCCAGCTCGTCTCTCCGCTGGAGCTGCTAGCCAGGCAGGTGTAAACCCCAGAGTCTGTTTCCTGGCAACAGTAAAACGTGTATCATTAGTTTATTGTGCATGCGTGTGTGTGATACTGTGGTAATGCACCCATTACCAGTGATTGAGACTAAATGTCATATCTCTCCAAACAGATTGTTTGCAGAGAGAGTGCTGAGCAGTTGGAAGTTGGTGTGGATGCAAAGCTTTTGGAGCAGGGAGATTTTATTAATGCAAAGCCAACCAGGTAACTATACCTTCAATGCACTTTCACAGTGCAGAAAAATGTGCTTATTACTGTCAACTTGTAGCATCATGCAGCTCCCATTTGTGGCTATATGTCTAAGAAAGATGAACCTTCTTTTAGCTTTGTGTATATTCATCCCTAAAGACCTTTTGAAAAGTAGAATATAGAAAATTGCTACCTTCATCAATCTGCTGTACAGGTGGCTTTCTCTCATTCGGACCTGGGTCACTTAGTGCCACTCTTGTTTTTATTCAGGTACCAAGAGGAAGATTGGAAACCTTTCGCCCCATGTTGCTGACTCATTGTGCTTGGACAAGCTGTTGTGGTGTGCCAACATAAAAGGAGATATGAAATATACTTAAATAAACTTATCTGAAGGCACTGTTTTCAAATTCCTGGCTCTCCGCCTTTATATTACTATAAGGCTAAACTAGTTTAGTTCAACATTAGTTCATATTAGTGTTGCCACAGAACAATCTGTCATCAAAGACCTAAGAAATACTAAAATGTGATTCATCCACTATTAAGAACAACTATAAAAAGCATCTAAGTCTGTTTTCAGCTACAGTCTCATTCTGGCAGAGACAGCCTGGAGGCTAGCTTTACCCATGTGTTGTCTGTTACACTGGCTGATGATACCCAAGGCCAAGGCCAAGGCTGCCATTCTAGCAGACGTGCCACAGCACGTTTCCAAAGAAAGCCATACTAAACTACCCAGAGCAGATGAAGAGGGCAGCAAGTGAGACACAATAAAAGCGCAGACAAATAAATGAAGTTTCAAAATAAAACACAGCATGCCCATTAAACATGCCACTTAATTATGTTTTAGAGCAGCACCAGCACGTCCTCAAAAGTCTGCAGATGCCTCGAGTCTTTAGAGGAAGCTTCTGCCCTTTGACCAACATTCATACTAATGATGTGTTGAAAATCCAACACGATTGTTACTGTAAGTGAGACAGCTGTTACAACTTTTCCAAAATTAAGAGTACTGAGTGAGTCATAACACCAACACATTCATATGTCATGAGATTCTTGGAAGAACGCTCATGTCTGAATGCTGTGATTCTTTTAATGACATCTACTTCTGACAGCAGCACAGAGTCACTGGTGTGCTGATTGATGGAACAACTCACAGATGAAGTTTAAAGGCACATGGGCCACATGGTAATTCAGATGGAGTTCATTAGTATTGTTTAGACCTATAGTGACATCCTACAAGATTTATCATCTACAGTTCAATACCTTAAAAAAAATCACATTTCTGTTAAGGCACTTGAAATAATATTTACAATGTGTTTATCTTGTTCTGCTTTTATTCGTCATAACAGTATATTAAAAATCTGTTTCTCCCAGGAATCACTTACACATGACAATCTCCATTCTGATTAGGCTACCTCAACATAACATCTGTTTTAATTAACTTCTACTTCAGAGATGTTGTCAAATGCAGTTATTTTATTTTCCTCCATAAATGATAGAATCTCAGTGGACCTATCTGAAGTCAAAGCTAAAGTCAAGCTGGTGGCTTTTATGTTTCTCATCTAAGGAGGAGAGTTAAAGCAAAGGATCAAAGGACAGAATTTTAATGACCAGCTAGAGGTCTAGAAATGTCTGAGGCACCAGTCTTTCTACTCAACAGCTACTTAGCATTCTGGACAGGCTATGAGCAGATGTAATTAAGAAGTGTGTGATAAATGTGCCTGTGTGTACGAGTGTGTGTTTAGCTGAATACTATTAAGTTTTTGGAAAAGCAAGCCAAAAGCTAGGTGGGCTGTGAAATTGCTTACAAGAAGGAGCTGCTAGGGGGTCTTTCACTGTGACACTAAAGGTAGCAGCAGTTTGCAAGAGCAGTGCCTCTAAACATGCTTTTTACTTACTTAAACTTTATCCCTTCAGGTTGACCACTAATTCATTTAATTCATTCTGTTAAAAATCATCTCATGTTCAGTGTTAGTGTTAAACAGTGCTAAAACATCAAGAAAGGGGTGGGAACATTTACTGTGTGTGAGCCATAACATACTGAGATGTGTACTTAAGTAAACGGAGCACCCACCACTTGGCTAATCAAATAGCATACATGCTGGTAAATAACACAAAGTCCTTCTAGATCAGAGGAATCTACATCACCAGGTGTCTTAAATTTCCTGTTAGCTCTGACACCAGGATAGGTCTGTAGCACACTACTGATGTGAATTGATTGGTGTAAGTAATAATATACTTTTGCAGCACTAGCAACTATTAAACCTATATATTAAAAAAGCATAAAAGCATGTTTCTCCGTTTTCATCATAAACCTACGACACAGAGCAAACACACAGCTCCAAAAAAAAAAAAAGTCTTATTGATGTTGTTGTAGTTGTTACTGTGCCAAATTCCAGCTGGCTATTAGGTCATGTTAGCGCTCCTATTGGTGAAGAAAGAGTGCTTATAATGTCAGGGCTTCTTGGGCTGCAACCTCAGAAGGCAACTACCCTCTGCTCCCTTACTGTATTGATGGGAAAGAGGTAATACGTGCTTTTATGTGAGAAAATATGTCAAACAAACTATTTGCATTAACACACATTTAAAACTCCATGTGTCACAGCTCAGTTTGCAATAAATGATGAAGACAAAAGACTGTGGTTAATATAAGTTACGCCTACGAGGCCTCCTGGCTCTATACATAATTATTTCCAGGTGTGTGTGTGTGTGTGTGTGTGTGTGTGTGTGTGTGTGTGTGTGTGTGTGTGTGTGTGGTTGCAGTTAGTTTTTCAGCTGCTTGCTGTGAGATGTTTCAGTAGTTCATCAATTTACATGGCAATTGATAAATCCACTGCAAACACAATCAGCCTTCCCTTACTCACTTATTCTGCCACATCAGCTCATTTTACTTGCAATGAAAACCTTTCACATTATGCAGAAGATGTGGACGGCAGAACCTCTCACACCTAATGCCTCGCTGATCACTGTGCACACGCTCAGTCCCTCTCCCCTCCTGCTCAGGGTGACTCATCTCTCCTCTTTCTAGAGGCCCTGACCTTGAGTTGACCTGTAGGCCGGCTTGTGCGTCTGTCTGAGGGGAAAAAGGGGGCCCCCAGATGGTAGCATTTGATCGGTGGATAGGGACTCCGCACAGAGGGTGGGTGGGGTAAATAGCTGGGACACCTGACTATTAATCAAGGCTGGCAGCTTTGGGCAAGCGCGCAAAACACATTTCTAAAAAATGTATGAGGTAAGAGGAGAGCAGAAGGGAGGAGCGCCAATCCTAAAGAAGGCACATGTCAATGTTTATTTTTTATGCTTTAAATAGCACATATTTGATCTTTGAGAAATTTTTTAATACAATTTGCAGAAATAATCTGGCAGTCCTACAGAGCAATGTGAACATTGGTGCCTTTTTCATTTACCCTCCACCTGCACCCCATCCCAAAAGCACCAGCATGAACATCCTGCACATCAGCAGCCAGAAGGGTGATAATGATGTCAGAGCCTATTTTTGGGTGTGTGCAGAAGGAAAATCTGATTATCAACTATAACGCGTGTATGCCGGGATTTAAAGTCAACATAGGAATTTGATTTCCTGCTATAATCTGATTACTTCCAGAAATCTGTTTAGCTGTGTCCATGTAGTCCTTCTCACACTCCCCAGGCTTTGTTGGCCTTCACCTGTTTCGCTTCCTTATTTATCTAACATTAGTAGCCCCTATAACGTACCCCACGGCCTGCTACGATTTAGCAGCGCCATACACACACACACACATACACGTCCCGTCTGGCCTGGGAGTCTTGGCACCAAAGTGACGGACAACGATAGAGTGTGTCTGGCAGAGATCCCAGGATAATGGCATCTCCTCATTGCCAGGGTACAAGGAACAAACAGACCATCTGTCCTACTCCAGGGGCACAGCGGAAATTGACTTATTTATACTGAGTTAAATGTCTGATTTCATTGTTTGTCCATTTTAAAGGTTATGCTTATTTTGGTATTTAATATGTTTAGACTTTAGAGCTAATTCATAGAAGAGCTTTTTAAAATGAGCATTATGAATCCCAGGTTTAACAATTGTCAGTGTAGATGGCAACAAAAAAAAATCAATCACTGAAAAAGCATTGTAAACATTTGCCTTTACCTATTTTAATATATATTATTAAGAAAAAGAAAATCTGTTTCTTAGCAACTTCTTTTCATTGCTTTGACACATTGTCCACAGCCAATCCTTGTATAATAAAAAATATCACCAACAACAAAGCAGTTTAGTCCCATTATCTAAAACATCTTGATGCATGCTCAATCATCCAGGTAAGTAAATCCCCAAAGTTTGATTCTCTTCATCTGGACGCAGCGTTTTCAGTGGGAGAAACGTTTTCTCACTCATCCAGGTGACTTCTATGGTCATGGGAATTTGCATATTAATGATAATAATATAATAATGATGAAGGAAATGACCTCCCAGCCCATTGTTCCTTCAGTGGGCTGGTTTCAGTCATTATGCAAATGTAGTGTTTATAAGGTTGGAGAAACCTGCAGTCAGCTGAGACTGAAGAAGTCACTTGGATGAGTGACGAAACGTTTCTCCCACTGAAAACGCAGCGTCCAGATGAAGAGAATCAAACTTTGGGGATTATCTAAAAGACTTTATTTGAATTGAATCTCTTATAATCCTATGCCATGGGTCAAATGGATGTTTAACCACAGTGTGTGCCGCTTGGTTAGCCTACATGAGAAGACTTATAGCCGAGTCCCTTGAGATATATAGTGGCAGGTGCTGCAGCACCCAGAGCTGATATGTCCCCTGTTCTGTTTTTCATCATCATCATCATCATCATCATCATCGTCATCAGTAACAGGTTCCTTTCAAACCGACTGCATTTCATTTATGGGACATTTGATGGAACTGGACTATGTTGATAAAATGTGTTGACATTTGTGGCAATGAATGAAATATCTTTATAGCTGATGGATTATCAATGTAGCAATGAAGCTATGATGTAACAAATAGCATTACTTCCTGTCACAATGGCATCTTTTAAACACATTATTAGGCAGCATGTAAATAGAACAGAATGAAAAGTTATTGGGTTTTTCTGAGACACTGAGAGGGAGTATGGCTTAAAGCATGTCAAAAACTCTTGTCGGTGGTTCCAGTGTGGATGTGGGTGGGCACCTACTGAATCCCATCTCACAACGTATGTGATCTGAATGATCTGCTACTAAAATTTTAGTGTCCAATACAAAATGTGTTTTTTTTAAATCCAAACTTCAATGTCAAAATAATTATTTTGTCTTTGTATTTGTTGCCGAAATGTCAAGATATCTACTTTCATAAGCAAAAATCCTGGATTACTTAACCATTACTGGGTTAAACATTTACCCAGACCTTTAGTTCGTTACCAAAGACCTATAAAACATATTATATATCAGATCTACATCCTGTTTAGTGACAGCTGGGTTAAATATTCACATGCTGTCATGCTAACATAATCAAAATGAAACAACTTTCTTTTCAATGCACTTTATCGACTCTACAGGTAAATTCTCTACAAATTAATATTATAAGATGACGAGCCTGTGCACTAAATGATAGGATGTTAGTTCAAAGCAGGAGAGCTGCTTGGATGACTGTATTTTGGGATTTTTTCTACCGTCATTACAGCTCAAACCACTTGCCTGTACAGCAACACAGACGATGGATTTCGACATGACTCTGGGTCTTGATTCCTTGTGTTAGTGATGGACTCCACAAAAAAATGTATGACATCACTGACAAGGCATCTTCTTAAGTTTATGGAACAACATTTCAAAATGAATAATTTTTATGTGTAATTCTGTGATCTTGTTCCTGCAGTCTTAGGCCATAAATACCATTGGTTTTGATGTTCCAGATCAAAATGAATTGAAGTCTGATGAGAACTTCAACATGCTGTCTGACAGCTTCAAATGAGTTCCAAAGGCTGAGCACTTCCAAGATGGTGCTCTCAGCTGTCAAGACATTTCCTTTTATTCCACCATGACACAAATGCATCTTAAAATGTACTTTAGGCCTCTGAGTCTCAGCTATTTCTGCTTCTATCCTCTCCCTCACCCCTGTTTCTCAGTTTCTAGCCCTCTCTTTTATTCATCCAGTCCTCACTTGTACTGATGCATTGAGGATTTAATTACAAGTCTCAGCGATCGTTAATCATTGAGAACCCACAATCAATTAATGCGCACGCCTCCTCGAGTCTCTTCGAGGCTGCGGTGACCTCAGGTGCTGCTTCGTACCCAGGAGGGAATTCTGGGCAGAATAGATTTCATTAGCATGGAGTAAGACGGCGCTAACGACCGCTAATGGCCTCACACGCTCATTGTCATGTTGATCACACCTCAATGTTCCCCACCTCTCCTCCACTCATAAAAACTCATCGTCTGAGTCAACCGTAAAATTGTCCTCTGTTTAAATGCTTCATACTTTCCTGGAATTAAAGCTGTTGTTTTATCTCTTGGATTAGGTTTATCTTCTGTAAACTACATCATGTTTGATGTGCTAATACTGATACATGCAGACAGTGGATACATTTTAATGAGTGTGGTGGGATTACAGGGACTATAAAATACACACTGCTGAATGTCATCATAGAAAAGCCGCGAGTTTAAAAAGCAAACAGCTTCGTTAACATGGGATTGGAAAAAAATGAAACGCACTATATTTGTATTGTTATTAAACAGCAAATGAATGTAAGAGTATGAGTCTTATTCCAGTACCTGGAGGTTGGTGATCTGAAAAGTTCCATTTTCCATCAAGCTGATTCGACCATCATTTCCCAGGATCCTTTGGCCGTCTTTTTCCCATTGTATGCTGGGCATGGGGTTGCCCATGATGTGACAGTGTAACTGAGCCATGGATCCAGGAGCTAATGTGTGATTGGCTGGTCCTTGGCGGATGATGGGAGGGACCCGGTCTGAAGGTGCTGTAGGAACATAGAACATTCACATAAGGATGGGATTTGAACCAAAGGTGATTACTTCACTACTGAAGCGTTTGCACCACTACACTTTATCTAGCATAAATGCAAATGATCAAAAGCCTAGAAAGTATTCGAAAGGACGCAAACATCTAAATCATTTTATATGTAATGACACCTAAGATTTTGCTCCCTGGGTAAAATGCTCAATTTAACAGAAGAAAAAGTATTTTTATAGGTCTGTAAAAATAATTCCAGAGGGATTTTTTAAAAGTTAAACACTTGATTTCAAATTGCGGACACAGTTGCTTGACTGACAGGTGAAAGCTTATAAAGCCGGCTAGAACTTAACCTCTTGACCATGTTTGTGGTATTGGTGCCTTCAATTTCACAATTTCCCCTGGTTTTTCTGTGTGATACTTAATATAACCAATAATTAGCAGGTATTTCATCAGGCCAAATGTCTATCAATCC
Source organism: Pundamilia nyererei (assembly GCF_000239375.1). NCBI lineage: Eukaryota > Metazoa > Chordata > Actinopteri > Cichliformes > Cichlidae > Pundamilia > Pundamilia nyererei. The sequence goes on from NW_005187498.1 coordinate 805,929, forward strand.
AGTTTATTAATTTATTAACCTAGCTTCACTTCTTGCACCAAAAACCACAATATTATAGCAGTTGAAACTTCAGAAAACAAACTTCATAAACTGTCCCACTGCCTACCATCACGAAAGTAGCAGAAAGTTTATTGTCATTATTCAAAGGATCTTTGTGATCTATCATTGTCTGTCTCTGTGTTCTGCAGAAAGTAGAAATCTACAGATAGTCATGTCTAAGACAATGAGACGGACATATAAGTTTGTTTCAGTGTTCAATAAAACTACTATAATTACTGGTGTTGCAAGCTCTTTATACTTTTACGTGTAGAGGATCTGTGAAAGAACAATCTTTTGACGGAGCCTTTCAAAAAGTAAAAATTACTATTCTCAGATGTCCAAATAATTTTGATGCGTTGCCAGACTCGTCCAACAACACACCAAATCAACAAACAACAAATATTACAGAGATTTCAAACAGTATTATTATTATTTACTTGTCTACTATGACGACATTATTAGTAAATGTTGAGTTTTGGGTCTAGAGTCTTTGTTAGATTTGTGGCAATTCGACAAGAAAAAGTTTCCAGAACCACACACAGTACTGCAGTTTAGTAGTAAACTAAGGTGAATCCACACTTTTCATTGGCTTCATCATCATCACCATTGACACAAGAGACTGGTATAGATCTTCTAAGCAGCAAGACAAACAAACACAACTATTGAAATTTCCAAAGATGCCATTACATTAAAAATAAAAATGAGATCTAATTTTGCTTTAGATAGCTTAAATTTTTTGCAAGTAATCTGATGTGACATTATATGGGTTTTTTCATCAGAAAGAATCAGAAAGACTTTATTTATCCCCAAGAGGCAATTAAGGCACTGTGAGAATGGTGAAGCAGTTGTTTGCACTATCACCTGACAACATGAGAGTTCCTGGTTTTAGGCTGGCTCTATTCAGAGTCTGTGCGTTCCGATCCTGGGTCATTTGACCCAGCACTTTGAGTTTTATTTTATTTTGATGTTCATCAGCTTATCTAAGTTCATTTCTATTTTGCCCGATGTTGCCCTGCCATACTTTATTGCTTATTAGATTCTCCTTGTGTCTTCACCCCTGTGTTTAAGTCTCCCTCGCCCTTCATGTGTTTCATGTCTGCGTGTCCTATGTTGTCAAGCTCGTAATGGCATGTCTGCATCTCATTATGCTTCCCGTTTTATTCTGAAGAGGGCTGGTGTTCCATGTTCATTGTGTTTGGTTTCACTTCCCCTGTAGTGTCATTATATTTATTCTAATCAGCTGTTTCCCCATGTGTTTCCACTTCCCCTGATCACCTCCTGTGTGCATTTAATCTGTGTGTTTTCATTCATTCCTTGTCTGTTGGTCTGTTGAGTTCATGTCATGTTTCCATGCCTCCATGTTTCCAGGTTTTCATCATGTTCAGGGTTTTATGTTCTTGGTCTCTTGTGTTTAGCATTTAGTTTCTCACAGTTTAGCTCTAATTAGTTTTGCCTTAGTGTTAATCTGTCTTTTTTTTGGTACCTTTTCCCCAGCCACAAATAAACGGATCGCCCTTTGTTAAATTATAGATTCGCTCTAAATGTCTGCATTTAGGTCCTCCTCCTCTCTCCACACAGTCTGCCAGTGCAAACTGTGACACCCTATGCCAACATGATTTCTCTGATCTGATAACCTGATAAGCTTTTTGAAAACAGATAAAGTTTGGAATAGTGAATATGCAGGACATTGTCACAGGCTAACACAGAATTATGATTCTCAATAATGGACAATGCATGTTGTCTCTTATTTGATATGAATTCTTTCAAAATAAATGTAACATCAAATATTGTCATTTAAAGGTGACCTTCGACCAGAAGAAAATGCCTCATCAACAGGGTTTGTCTTTGTATATATTACAGTGCCAGCTGTAGGTGATATTTCTCTCTGAGGTCTACTTTGGTTTCTGAAAGCAGTTATAATGAAACCAAAGTCACAGAGAAAAACACACTGTGTAATCTCGGGGTTACAGATGTTCATACTGACCCATGAAACCACATTTTCTCTCATGTGGAATGTAAAGTATCACTATAAGAGAACATTTACTGCCAAAGGCTCTCAGGTTACCTTTCTCTGCTGCTGCTCCACTTCAACATGCAAATCAATGGCACAGATTTGTCTCAGGCAGGAATGTGTGGCTAGAGTGACCTCCTGTCAGTCATGGACCGCTGCTTCGCACCGAGTAGTGGCTGAATGAATTTTTATATTGGATTTTAAATGTCTTTAGGTAACCATGCAACGTAAGATATTTTCAATAACTTTAAACCAGTTAAAGTATAGATATTATTTAAAGAATATTTAATTGCATAATTTATCTGTTGAATATTTCATGAGTTGGTTTGTTAAAGACAAAATACTGACAAGCATGTTCTTTATATCTCCATCTCATCCAGCAATGAAAGCTAAAGTCATTAGATTAGGTTAGATTAGATTATTAGACTCAAATCTCCCTCATCTACGAGGCCACTTTTGGGAATGTGGATGTGTGGCTATGCATGCAGGCAAATTGATTCTCACACCCTTTTGACTCTTTGAAATGAAGACGTGTGCTGAACAGCTTCACTGATTCATTGTCTCTAAATGAGAGATAACAGAAGGTTTTATTGTCAAAGGTAGGGATGGGTATCGTTTAGGTTTTATCCGATACCGGTGCCAAACCGGTACTTTTGAAATGGTGCCGGTGCTTAAACGGTGCTCGAACCGGTGCTTAAAGAATGGAGAACACAAACTTTGTCCAAAAACCTCTCATGTTCAGCTGTTTCCCACTTTTTCTTTGGTCATTTTAGCCTTTTTGGCCAGGGTGAAGGGAGCATCTGCTATCAAACAAGAGGACAGCCGCATGTAGCTATGATGATGTTTGCTAGTTTACCTTACATGCATTAATGTAATAACGTGGTTAGCCTACTCAACGTAAATTACACTCGAACAACATTAAGCTCCTCACGCAGAGAAGAACGGCTGCTGCTGCATCAATATCCTCATCATTTCTGCTACACTGGCAGGGCTAGGGGCCAGGACTCTCCTCTTCGGGTTTTTGGGGGATGTTGCTCCGGTCCGATAACTGGCAACCCACCCGACGTGCACGGTGTGAGGTCTTGCAGCAAGCTATCATTTCTGGGCTTTTAAAAAAACGCTATGCGTCGCCAGGTGTTTCATCAGATTCGAGGTGTTACCTCCTTTGACAGTATCACAGTATCAGCTTAAAGCACTTGTTGCTGCTGAGTTTGCATCTTTTGCTGTGAAGTACAGCCAGACTTTTGACCGCTTCGCCTTGGACATTTTTAATCTGTAGCTCTGCTCTAACAGAACGTACGTACCTGGTCCCGCCTACTATCCTGGGAAACGTAAAATGATTGGCTAGAATCTAAAGTGTATCACAGCTCAGGAAAAAAAAGCACCGAAATAAAGCACCGAAATGTGCGCTGCTTTTCGGTCTGGTTACTACCGTTTATGTCAGAACCGGTGCCATCATGGCACCGGACACCGGTACCCATCCCTAGTCAAAGGTGTGGTGAAGGGGAAGAAGCTTACAGGAAGAGGAGATAAAAATGAGCTCACATTTTTATCAATAGTTTGAGTTAAATTTTCCATTGATTTGAGGGTTTGTTTTGGACTGTGTTATTTTTAAGTCCTCCTTGCCTGTGTGGTTTGTAATGATTATCATCATAATTATATCAGGCTGAGCGTTTCCGTCTTTCACTTCCAGTTGAGTATTTGTGGAATTTATTATTAACGTTTAGGTTCTTGTATCTCTTTAGAATTTTTGTTTATCATATTTGGATCTTAGTATTTGGAGCCTTTAGTTGTTGTTACATTTTAGTTTGACAAGTTGACAGCTGTGCTTGCAGAATTTAATTTTCATTTCCGTTTGTGTTGCTTCCCCACTACTATTGTTATCCAGACTACACTCATGTTATGTTTTCCCCAGCTGCGTCCACTCCCCCTGACTGGCCTCAGTGTGCGTATAAATAGTCCTGTCTCATTTTGCATAATCTCTCTCATGCTTTCTCAGTTATTCTTGGGGCGTCTGGACTTGTTTGGTTTCCTTTGTGAATTTTGTCCTTGGCATCTGACCTTAACAAAAATATATATATAAATATTCAGTCAGCCTTGGGAGTTTGCATGTGGGTCTGTCACCTGCAAATTATCACACTGCCTCATTACATCTGTGTTGAAGCCATAGACGGTGATCTCAGAGAAAGTCATAGTCATATATGGGTGTGCTCCACAGCTGCACGGCTGTAGGCTCAAGCTCAAATGTAAACAGGATGGCACACGTGTTGCCAACTAGCAACTGAGTTATGATCAGTTTAGATAAGCCAAGTAAATTCCTGCACATTTATAAATAGAAGTGGAACAAGTTGAACACAAACCCACAACATGATACCCCAAAATAGAACCTTACTATTTACCACTGGCCCACAGTCACGTTGTATACCCTCATTTGTATTCTGAGCCGTCGAAAGCTCTGATATCATCAGCTAACTGAAGCTAAACTGGAAATGTGAACACACCCAACACAGGAGTTAGTCTAGATGGAGCTGAACAAAATCCCTGTTTACTGCCACACTGGAAAGGATGCAGCGAGGAGAGCATATGTTGCAGCAAGGTTATTTGCATAGAACTATCATCATATGTCCCTTTTGATTACATCAGATAAGGCTCCTGCTGTTTGTTTATTTGGGAAAAAAGGATGTTTAATTTAAGATGGATGACAACTTTTTCGTACTTCTACTGGTGCACATGTGGGGCATGGTCGTGAAGAATGATTAATCAAATCAGAATCTGAAAACAATGTAACAAGACAACGTCAAATATGACACATTGTTAACTTCAGCACTTTTTTTCCTCAGAGTTCTTAAAGTATTGGGTTAAACTGGATGCACAAGTGTCAGTGATATGTGCACAGTTACCATATGTCAATTTCTGCTGCTCTTTTGTTCAGTCGTGTCCTCTCACAGCTACATTTTCTTGGAAAGCATATAGGTTTTCTAATTATATTACTTTGTAGGACAGTGATTGTTATGATGTCAAGATGTCATTTTAACTAAACTTAGATCTTGACTCTATGTATAAATACCCGAAGCCAAGAAAAACACTGATTTTGAACAGAAAATGGAGACTGAATCAATATGAAAGGATTGAGATAGTCTAGTTTTTCTCCATATATAATTTAGCTGTCACCATTAAGTTTAATTTGTTTATACTGTGAGCTATGATCTCATATTTCTATACTCACCACTTTCTACCTCGAGCAGGGCTTTGGTCAGGATGCTTCCAGCCACGCTGATGGCCTGGCAGATGTAATAGCCAGAGTCTTCAACTTGGACATCATTGATGGTCAGCTCACCACTCAGTGACACTGTGAATCGTCCTGACTGTGATGGCTCCTGGACAGGGAACAGCAAGATCTGGAGAAGAAAATGACCACAGGAGTCGTTTCATTATTTTATGTGGGCTGAAACAGGGCCAACATTAAAATGGCAAGTTGTGAAACTATCAAGCAACCATTCAACAATTTTATGCGAAGTGTCTTAAAAACACAATTTAAATAGGATCTTTTCCAAGTTGCCTGTTTTGCATAGACACAAAACTGCTTCATCTCATGCATTATGTGCCATTTTTATGATTCATATGTCAGTGTTAACTGGCTTAACATACGAAGAGTACTTTGAAAATACTCGAGTACAAGGACTGGAATGAAAATGAGTGAAGGACAAGCTGAGAAGTTTGAAAGGTTTTTGGAGCCTTGTGCTGGAGCCTCAGGGCGAGAGGCAGGGTTTACCCTGGACAGGTCTAACACAGTCTGTTGCAGGGATAACACATAGAAACAGACAACCATTTGCACTCACATTCATACCCTCATTTGCACCTCTAGGCAATTTAGAGTTTCCAGTTAACCTTTCCCCACTAAATGCATGTCTTTGGACTGTGGGAGGAAGCCAGAGTGCCCGGAGAGAACCCATGCAAACACAGGGAGAATATGCAAACTCCACACAGAAAGACCTTGGCCTGCTGGTGAACTCAAGACTTGCTAGCTGTGAGACAACAGTGCTAACCACCATGCTGCTATTTCTGTTTTAATTTTAATTTTAATTGTAATTCTGCTTTTTTTCTGCTCAGGCAGGTGAAAAAGTCAAGCTCTGCACATTAGCCGATGACTCAAAAATATGATATAGGGCATAAAAAAATCAGAATTCATCTTCTTGTGCAGTAAGGTTGGATGCACACATTTTGAGCTGCCGCCGACAAACAGGGTGGGAAGGGGGAAAAGCTCCCATGCTCCCCATTTCTCATGAAAATGCGACAAAATGTCAAGAAAGGTCCAGAGGTCTCAGAACCAAGTCATACTACCAAATAATGAAGTATCAAATATCAAATACAGGGAGTGCAGAATTATTAGGCAAATGAGTATTTTGTCCACATCATCCTCTTCATGCATGTTGTCTTACTCCAAGCTGTATAGGCTCGAAAGCCTACTACCAATTAAGCATATTAGGTGATGTGCATCTCTGTAATGAGAAGGGGTGTGGTCTAATATCAGGTGTGCATAATTATTAGGCAACGTCCTTTCCTTTGGCAAAATGGGTCAAAAGAAGGACTTGACAGGCTCAGAAAAGTCAAAAATAGTGAGATATCTTGCAGAGGGATGCAGCAGTCTCAAAATTGCAAAGCTTCTGAAGCGTGATCATCGAACAATCAAGCGTTTCATTCAAAATAGTCAACAGGGTCGCAAGAAGCGTGTGGAAAAACCAAGGTGCAAAATTACTGCCCATGAACTGAGAAAAGTCAAGCGTGCAGCTGCCAAGATGCCACTTGCCACCAGTTTGGCCATATTTCAGAGCTGCAACATCACTGGAGTGCCCAAAAGCACAAGGTGTGCAATACTCAGAGACATGGCCAAGGTAAGAAAGGCTGAAAGACGACCACCACTGAACAAGACACACAAGCTGAAACGTCAAGACTGGGCCAAGAAATATCTCAAGACTGGTTTTTCTAAGGTTTTATGGACAGATGAAATGAGAGTGAGTCTTGATGGGCCAGATGGATGGGCCCGTGGCTGGATTGGTAAAGGGCAGAGAGCTCCAGTCCCACTCAGACGCCAGCAAGGTGGAGGTGGAGTACTGGTTTGGGCTGGTATCATCAAAGATGAGCTTGTGGGATCTTTTCGGGTTGAGGATGGAGTCAAGCTCAACTCCCAGTCCTACTGCCAGTTTCTGGAAGACACCTTCTTCAAGCAGTGGTACAGGAAGAAGTCTGCATCCTTCAAGAAAAACATGATTTCCATGCAGGACAATGCTCCATCACACGCGTCCAAGTACTCCACAGCGTGGCTGGCAAGAAAGGGTATAAAAGAAGAAAAACTAATGACATGGCCTCCTTGTTCACCTGATCTGAACCCCATTGAGAACCTGTGGTCCATCATCAAATGTGAGATTTACAAGGAGGGAAAACAGTGCACCTCTCTGAACAGTGTCTGGGAGGCTGTGGTTGCTGCTGCACGCAATGTTGATGGTGAACAGATCAAAACACTGACAGAATCCATGGATGGCAGGCTTTTGAGTGTCCTTGCAAAGAAAGGTGGCTATATTGGTCGCTGATTTGTTTTTGTTTTGTTTTTGAATGTCAGAAATGTATATTTGTGAATGTGGAGATGTTATATTGGTTTCACTGGTAAAAATAAATAATTGAAATGGGTATATATTTGTTTTTTGTTAAGTTGCCTAATAATTATGCTCAGTAATAGTCACCTGCACACACAGATATCCCCCTAAAATAGCTAAAACTAAAAACTAACTAAAAACTACTTCCAAAAACATTCAGCTTTGATATTAATGAGTTTTTTGGGTTCATTGAGAACATGGTTGTTGTTCAATAATAAAATTATCCCCCAAAAATACAACTTGCCTAATAATTCTGCACTCCCTGTATGAGATACAATATAATAAGTACTTTTGTTGTCATGTTTGATTAGATTTGGGGGCCAAAAGTACTTCATTAGGTTTAGAAAAAGATTATCCGTAGAGTTCAAATGCATTCTTTTACAAAAAGGACATCTTCCTGTGATCACATGGTATCTTTCTCAGGTGATCAGTTAAAAAAAGTATATATACGCATTGCAATACAAGGTAACCCGTGCTGTGATAGCATATAGAGTGAGAACAGGTTGATTCACAATGAGCCTTAGACACTTAGCCTGTGTTATTGTGCAATAATAAATGACAAACACCTCCCTTCATTTCTACTTTTCTTTGTCATATATCACTGTGTAAACCCAGTAAAATCTCAGCATTTCACTGAAAGCGGGGCCAAAATTTCGAACAAGTTACCCACATTCTTCTTCTCTTCCTTCTCCTCGTCTTCCATGCTTTCTCTGCTTTATCTCTCGCCTCCACACTCGTTCTCCCTCTCCCACACATTCTCCATCCTACCCTGCCACCCCCCTGTTTCCCTAATCTGTACCTGGAAGCCAAGCTACAGGCACCCACGCAGTCTCATCAGGCCTTTCAGTGCATTCCAACAGGCTGCAATGCTTATCACAGGGTGACTCTCCCACAAACACATACACGTCTCAACACATCTGAAAACGTGCAGGTCTTTGGTAAATAATACACTGTGTGGATGATGGGAAAGTGTAAGTGTGAGTGTGTGTGTGTGTGTGTGTGTGTGTGTGTGTGTGTGTGTGTGTGTGTGTGAGAGAGAGAGAGAGAGAGAGCGAGAGAGAGTCACTCTGGCAGTAAACTACAGCACACAGCGAAGGATGATAAAAGCAGAGACCATGACAAGGAAAGGAAATGTTGGCTCTCTTCAAAGCACATGTAGCAAAGTAGCATGCAAACAGAGTCGGTAATTAAAATCCTATAAAGGCTCATTTAAAGCACTTTTTTGATCTCGTCAGGTGTTCTTTTAAATTTAAAAAATGTAAAAGTTGTGTGAAGTTATATTGGGATTTACTTTAAATTGGGTAAAATAAATATAAGAAAAAGTAATGTATCTATAGCACATTATAATATGAGAGTTTACTGTTTCCCTCTTTACCAGAGCCCTGCTTGTGATGATGCAATTCACCTGTAGGTTTTTCTTTATTTTATGCTGATGTTATTGTGCAGCACATTTTCAGATAGCTTAAAATCAACTTTTTTGAAAGAAAAAGGTTTAAAAAATGCACATAGTACTGTTAGCACCAAATCCCTTGGAGTTAAAAGTAAAGGTCTGTATGTACTTGGTAATTAAAGGCTTTGTGATGTTTGGGGGCCAGTACTGGTACTGAAATGTGGAAAACAGCTAATGTTTTGACTTTACATAAACTGTACATAAACAAGCCTATTAAATCTTTATAATAAAGACTCATTAGAGTATGTTTCATAACTACTGTAAACAAAATCATGGAACGTTTCCCACCTGGCTGCCTTCTTTTTGCCAGAAGACGGCTGGCGGAGGGTTTCCTTTGGTGCCACAGAGGAAGGTTACGGTACGACCTGGAGTTGTGATCTGGTCCCGCGGTCGAACCACAATCTGAGGAGGCACTGCAACACATAATTCAGAAAAAAAAAAATGTTGAAATCCAGTCATTATGTGCCATTATTTTATCAATATGTGACTGAAGTACAGACATTGAAAAAATGAATTCATAACATTAATTCACAAAAGTTATTCTAATTCAAGACATTTAACAAAAGTTTTGCATGAACTACTTAAGAATTACAACAACTTTTACACACAGCCCCATAAATTTAAATGTAAATACACCCGAAGGCTATACCTGAAGCCTAGAACCCACTGACTTCACCAAATGTTGTGTTTCCTGTCTTGAGCCTTGAGTGGCCTTTACTGTAGCCACCTGCTTGTTGCTTGTTTGTGGGTCTTTCTGCATTCGGTTTTGTATTTAATAATGCAAAAGCATGCTCTGTTGGGTTGAGATCAGGCGACTGATTTGGCCGTTGAAGAACATCCCAGTTCTTTTGAGAAACTCAATTAGCACTATACACTTCAAAATTCATTACATGCATTTCTATCAACAGTCAAATCATCAATAAACACTAACGCCTGATTCCATGACAGCTTTCAAACAGTCAAGGCACAAGAGAATAAAATATTTTAGAGACAGTGACAGTAAACAAAGACAGTAGAGAAATGACATTAAACCCACAATGTCATTTCTCTCGGGGTCTGAGAATCAAAGCAATACTAAAAGATGCAGTTTGATGTCATCATGAAATGTGGTGGGCTCATGGGAAGCTTTACCACCACTGAAAATCTACCTGACGTGACTGAGGCAGAAATCATGGTTCTAGCTGAGATAATGCATTAAAGGTTTTTGTTACATTAAAACATTTATTTTCAAATGAATTCATTTTAATCCAAAGAAACAGCTGGACACATTAGCCACATTAGCTCATGTAATATTAACTAAACCTTTGATGCATGAGCTAAACATAGCTACTGTAGCTAACATCATCTGGCAAACACTGGTAGGGCAGCCCTGCTCTGTGTGATTAAACAAATCATAACTTCATAACTTTATGCTTGTGTTGAGCATCAACTCAACGTTATAAGAATACCATACTTAGTGGTTAGGACTTTATTTAATTGACAGGCGATTAAATGCAATGCATAGTAACACAGAATAAACTGTCGTATTTTTCTTGGATTATTCAGTGGCATTAGGTGACAAATTTAGCCAGAATGAAACGTGCCCTTTTTGTGCTGCCTCTTTTAATTCCTTTAACAGTACCGCCATACTTGTCAATGCTCTTATCACATCTCGTTTAGATTAACTCTCTTCTCTATGGTTTACCTCGTAAATCTCTCCATAAACTGCAGTTTGTTCAAAATACAGCTGCTCGTATTATATCCAGAATGAGATCTACTGAACATATAACACCATTGGCTTCTAATTCACCTCCGTGTCAATTTCAAGATCTTGTTTCTTACTTTCAAAGCGCTTCATAACCTCGCTCCTCCATATTTATCTGATGTTCTCCATATGTACTCACCCCCTCGTACCCTCCGCTCTTCTCCAGCTTCCCTTTTGTCTGCTCCACCTGCTCGCCTGACTACAATAAGACTCAGAGCCTTTAGTTGTTCTGCCCCGAGGCTTTGGATGCACTCCCACCAGATCTCCGGACTACAAACTCTCTCTCTACTTTTGAACTGTGTCCTAAAACCCATCTATTTAGAATTGCATACCCTTCATCATGACTCCACCTTACTCTATTTTACCTTATTTAGCTTTTATACTTTCATACTTGTTTTCATTTTTTGTTTACCTTGTGTTTTTATTTTATTGTACCTCGAGGGTCTTTAAAGGCACATATAAGGCACATATAAGGGATAGATTCAGGGATAGCTCAGTAGGTAAAGTGGTCACCCCATGATCGGAAGGTCGGCGGTTCGAATCCACCTAACGGCTACCCTGAGGTACCCCTGAGCAAGGTACCGTCCCTACACACTGCTCCCCGGGCGCCTGCTTAGTGGGCTGCCCACTGCTTCACTGAGTGAATGGGTCAAATGCAGAGAAAAACAAGTAATTTCCCCATGGGGATCAATAAAGTATCCATTATTATTATTATTATTATTATTATTATTATTAAATAAAATGTATTATTTTTATTATTATTATTAAAGAATTATAAAATATTATTACTTCTGGAGTTAAATAAATATTTACTATTTTACTATATAGTTACTATAAGCTGACATGTGGTGGTTCCCCACCACTGTTATATGAATTAATATTACTGCTGCAGATGTTTAGGGCTAAGCCCATTTTAAATACTTTCTGTTGTTTAATCTCCAATAGTGGATGATATTCTATAAAATCATGCCTGTAGTGTGACTGTCCTGTGGTGACCACATGTTTTCTGGACTCAGAAAAACAGGACTAATAAAACTGATTTTAAAAAACGTATTAAATATACATAATAAATCAAATCAGAGCTCTAATAAAAATGTTTGACCGTTATATTAAAAATATACATGAAAAATGAAGGTGGCTATTAGCAAAACCACTGCTTAAACTTTGTAAATTCATTCAACCAGACATGTTAGCCACACATGCTAATCTGAACAATTGAAAAAGAGAACATTTGTCTTGTTTTTATACATTTTTATGTGAAAGCCCATATATTTATCGATTTAATGACATTCTGTCTTCATCTGCAGGGCTGATATATTGGCCAATATTAGTCATTTCCTGATATATCAATATCGGCACTTATAACAGACAATAAATGAAAACTATCCACCCACTCTCATTCTCCATTTCAATATATCTACTACATTTATCAGATACAAAAAGGAAAACAGAATGTGACTTTAATGAGAGAATCTGCAGGTTTTCAGTCGAGTACCTAGCTGTGTCTACGACGAGCGACCATAACAGTCCTTGATTTGTTTGGCTTTTTGTGTTTGATAAATTGATGGTTATTGCCTAATCTAGATGGCTTGACTGTTTATCCCACACTACAGCAAACAGCCCATCAAAAAGGTCAGCCCAGACCCCACAGGAGCCTGAATCCAGGTTTGTGGGTCACCATTCTGATTCTGAGCATCAGACATCTTTGAACACAGATGGAGGGCAAGGGGGATAAGGGACTGCAAATAAATGGTAAGCTGTCTCGCTTTCTCATTGCTGCACCATGCCACTGTGTGTGCACGCGTTCATCCACAAAGACACACGCATCTTTGATTTCTATTGATTCTGTAGCAAAATGACAGTCCTTCCTCCACAGAGGGGGGTGTGAATGCATAATGATGCACCGGGCCTAATTGATTTCTCATCTTCCCACCTGATCTCCTGCTTCACTTTAATTCTGACTCTCTATTAGCTTTGAGAGAAACACAAAGAAGGAGAAAGATGGGGAGGAGGAGAGCCTATGGAACGGAGAAGAAAGTAACAGTAAAAAACACTTAACAGTCACAGTGAAAGACAGAATAAATAACTAATGTCCTTCTACTGTTTCTCCATGAAAGGAAAAAATCCAGAATAAAGAAACTCCTAATCCACTACATATATCCTCCTTAGAATACTGAAGTAAACATAAAATAACGTCTTTTCCTCAAATTTTCTTCCACTGACTGATGTTCTGGGGGAGGAAAAAGCTTTGTTTGGTTACATTGCTGGGACTCACAAACGTTGCTTTTTAAAGTCAGCTCCTGTGTTCAAACACAGCCCAACATATACTTTGAGAAATGTTTCCAGACATTAACTATCTCAGATGAGGAGAAAGCAGCAGAAACAAAAATAAATAGCAGCAGAGTGTGAAGAGCTGAAACATTCCCAATCTCTCCCACTGACCCGCCTGCTCCCCCTAATCACTTGCCTCAGATGTGCATGTGCAAGCTTAATTTCATGCCTTGTATACAACTTATGCACTTTTAAAACTGCTTCCACCACGGGCCCCTCCGCACAGCAGGAGGACATCCGTGTGTCAACTGCGGGATAAATTACAGCTAACGGGGGGTCTTGGCTGAGCTAGTCAGGGTCATGTCCTGGGATCAAACTTCCAGCCCTTTGCTAACCCTAAAGGTTAATGCCCAAACATACACCCCTGGTTTTTGTCAGCAAGTGACATGGGACCATCTGCCTCCACTCTCCAGTTACCTCAAGGACAGGCCTCCTGTCGCAGCTGATGCAAGGCCTGAAATATTAAAGAAACACTGTATAATGCTCACTTCTTATGTAATTCATATCCATGCTTGTGCACATACACGTAATGAAAATACATAGAAAAATATGCTTGTGCACTTCTCAGCAGGGTATTTAACAAAAACATGTCAACACCTGAACGTTTTCTCCTCACACCTGACACAACGTCGTAACTTTGACCCAAATACACTGACAACTAGGAATTTGAGCTATTAAAATGCTGTTTTTGGCCCACTACACAGCCGTGTCTAGAGAATAACAGTGTTTGATTTGAGGAGGCAAGCCGGCACATTGCCTGAAGCTGTAATAAATAATTAGCAATAATGGGTGCACCCGGCAAGACACTGAGCCTTAGATTTAGGGCAGGGAGATACATTAGCATCCTCAAATGGGATTGAAATGGGAGTATGGATTGTAACAGAGCAGCTGAAATATAGATGAAAAACAAGAGGGAACAATGCCTGCATGTCACTCTTATAATAATTTAACTTTCAGAGATGCAGGGGTTTTTTTTTTGGTAAGTTAATTTTTGCTGTGCCTTAAACTGACTCGACTTCTAAAATACCACGGTATGTTCATTTACTAATTTTATGAAACACAGAGCCAGCACACATTAAGCACCGCATACTGCTAACTGTTGCTGTCGGTGTCTGGGAGGTACATTGGGAAATTTCTAAATACAGAATGCAACACTTAAGATAGGAACTCAAAGGATCTTGCAGACTTCTTTTGTATGCTGCGTATACTGCCAGAACTGTAGAACAGATAACAAAGCTAATATGCCAAGAGGGAAGTAAAAATAGACATCAGGCTGTAGTGTAGCTTTCCACAGCTTTTATGAAAAGAAATGCAACACTCAAGGAGGAAAGTCTAGTCTACATGTAAATTGCTTGGTGTCATTGAATGTTTGTGGATGGTTGTAAATGTTCTCTTACAGATCAGAAATAATGTTTAATTTTGAGGTATTTGACTTGTTTTAACTTCATTCTTTAAGTTGAGTTTAATTAACGTTGACATGGGAACCCTGGAGGTCTAGAAAATTTAGCAAATTTATATAAGTTTGCCAAATCTTCCTAAAACAATAAGATGATGCCATAAGATAAAGGGCATGTAATTGGATGGAGCGAACATTATAAAGGTTTCCTGCAAGTGATCAGCATATGTCCTCCAAACCCACAGAGCTCCTCCAATAGTCAAACGTGCTCGGATTTGTAGCTTTTTATTCAATTCAGTTTTACTTGTACAGCTCCAAATCACAGCAACAGTCACCTCAAGGCACTTTATATTGTAAGGTAGACCCTCAACAATACATACAGAGAAAAACTCAACAATCACATGACCCCCTGTAAGCAAGCACTTTGGTGACAGTGGGAAGGAAAAACTCCCTTTTAACAGGAAGAAACCTCCGGTAGAACCAGGCTCAGGGAGGGGCGGGGCCATCTGCCGCGACCGGAGTAAAAATATTAATGAAAAATTTCCAAAAGGTTTAGTCAATTCCTTGAATTTCATGATATGGGGGAACTATATATACAGATATTACTGGACTCATGATCTATTTGGATCTATTCCTTTAGTGGGAATATACAGAATTAGTCCTTCTGCCATCCCTGATAAAATAACTCTACAATCAGCAAGGATTTTCCACACAACTTGAATCTACTTGTGGTGTTGGTTGCACTGCTAAGATTTCAGATTTCAAGTACTGTGTGACAAACAATAGATTTGGGTGACTCTCCAATTCCACTGTATGGGACAGAAGCAGGTGATGGTAGTTCTTGTTCACTTCCCAGCCTGCAGCACAACAAGGAGTAAGTAAGTAAAATGTTATTTGTATAGCACCTTTCAAGTCAAAAATCCCAAAGTGCTTCACAGAAAAGCGTACCATCAACAAAGGGTCAAAAAAATAAAAAACAACAACAACTTGAAATGCTTTTGAAAAGCAGGAAATGAAGATCATCTACACTGTGGATAAAGTGGTTCTATCTATTCATCAGTGATGGAAACTGTCGAACTTCATTCAGTCAGCACTGAATTAGAAAGATTGGGTGTGGTAAAAAAGGGTGTGGAGATCAGTGTGGTGAATGAGCAGGTAGCAAGTGTGATTTTAATGCAGGAAAAAGCCTTTTTTCAGTGGAGGTAGTAAAAATCATCAGTGGAATATCCTCATAAACAAGATGAAGCAAACCAGCGTCAGCCTGAGCTGTTCCCCACACACTGCGCTCCCACTCACACTGTGTTCCACTGCTGTCACTCACGTAGCAAAGCTAAACAAAGTGCTTACAACAAAAACATCTCACCTCCCCTGCTCCACCCCACCCATGCTTGACATATGATTTTCAGCAAGACGCTGAAGATATCCGCACTTGTATCAACACAATCATACACACACCCCTCGCTCCCTAGGGGCGTAGATGTGACATGCAGCTGTCAGAGTCCCGTGGTGATGCAGCTCTGCATCTGCTAGAGTAAACACACTCCAGTGCTGTTGCCGCTGCTGCTTCACCTTTTTACGAAACATCACACGCCCACTTAAGTACACAGACTTCATTCCTGAGACTGTTTCCATTCTGAAATGATGATTGAGGAGGTGATTATTTCCAGGGCATAATTTATTATAGCTGTAATATATCTCATTTGTGCTTATATTCAGTGTGAAGTTTGTGCCTAGAATTGTATCCCATTTGTCCAATATCAATATATAAATTGGAAGGCTGGTAAAGTTTTAAATAGGCCAAGCACCATGCAGGACAGACGAGCTCTACAGAGGGTTGTGCGGTCAGCTGAGCGCACCATCCGCTCCGAGCTCCCTGACCTGCACTCAATCTACAGCAGGCGGTGCCGGACCAAGGCCAGGAAGATCGTGAAGGACCTCAGCCATCCCAACAACAGACTGTTCTCTCTGCTGAGGTCAGGAAAGCGATTCCGCTCCCTGAAGACCAACACAGAGAGACTGAGGAGGAGCTTCTTCCCGCAGGCGATACGGTCTCTCAATCACACCACCACACAGTCCTGACCCACACATATGGTTCTTACACACACTGGACTTTCTGGACATTGTTTTTGCACACATTGTTTTTTTGCACAACACTGGTCACTATATTCTTCATTTCCGGTTAATACTTGTACAGCTGCTGTCATTGTGTATATATTTATTTATATTTCTTCATACATTCTTATATAGTTCTATATTGTGTATTTTGTTGTACAGTTATTCTATTTTCAACTTTAATTTATATATTTTATCTTATTCCTTCCCAGTTAAATTTACCCTTCATTCTAATTTGTGTTGTACAGTTATTTCATTTTTAACCTTAATTTATATTTTATTCCTTCCTAGTTAAATTTACCCTTTTTAATTTTTCATATTTATTTCCTATCTTATTCATAGCCTTTTCCTTTTTTGTTTTCTTTAGGTCACGAGCAGTTGTCCAAGCATTTCACTGCATATCGTACTGTGTATGACTGTACGTGACAAATAAAATTTGAATTTGAATTTGAATAAGCAGGCAGTCCTTACACAGTGAATGGGACAAAAATGGAATTGCATAAAAATAATAGGTATGTAGAGAACCTCATAATTCATAACATTTTGTGGTTCAATGTTTCTTCCACTGAACACTTTTTTAGGGTTTTTTTCATTCTTCATCACTTTTTCTCTATTCCCCAACATTAGGCACATTTAGAGATGGGAGTACGCATTAAACCCCATTTGCTTAGTTCAAGCCGAACGCTGGCATTTTTACTTTTGGTAAGTAATCATCAGTGCATTTGTGGCAGAGTTCAAAGGTGAAACCACAGCTCACGAAAAAGAACACAATAACCCAATTCATGTACGCCAAAAACGTCTTGATGATCCCCACGACTACTGGAAAAATACTCTTTGGACTGATGAGAATTGAATTTCGTTACATCAGATGTAAAAACAGCACAGCATTTCATGAAAAGGCTGTCACACAAACAGTCCAATACGGCGGCGAAGTGTGATGGTAGGGGCTGCTTTGCCTTATAACTCTTTTTTTTGTTGTTGTGTGGATTAATCAGCAATAACCATTTATTTTTCAAAAGGTGAGTGTTTGTGCTCTAAATCAGAGACTCCATGTTTTACAGTGGGGTTTTTTTTTTCTAGTAACTGAAGCTCCATCTATGAGTGTAACGAAAGGTCAAAACCCTTCTAACCCTTTAATTTTTTTGTTTTTTGTTTTTAGCTTTAATACTTGGCTGTCCTAATTGGCAGAAAAAGCACCTGTGCTAGAGGGTAGAGGTTTGGGTCTCTAATGTAGCAAACAGCTTATACCTGTAGGACTGTATTAACTCTCATAAACAGACACACAAACAGACACACAAAACCATACACAGATGGGATGAAATGGAATACTTACAGGATGGGCCGACTGTGATGGAGTGATGCAGAAATGGGTGGGAGAAAGAAAAGAGAGAAAGAAAGTTGAATAACATGATGAGATGACGATGGATGGTGAAACTAGTTCAAACATTTGAAATTTTGGAACACCATACCTACTTAACCGTGTAACTAGCTGTGGTTTAATAGAATATATATTTTCCTTTGTATGTGTTTGTGTTGCATTCCTATGATCCCCACTGCAGCTACAGTGCTGCAAAATTTGCCTTCTCTTTGCTCCTTTGCACATTTGCAACACTTATGACAGTGATTCAGATCAAACAAAGATAATGTGAGTAAATACAAAATTAGGATTTTAAATGATGATTTCATCTATTGACGGAAAAAAAGTTATCCAAACATATTTGATTCTATCCTCCTGAGAACCGAGGAAAAAACAATCTTCCCATTGAACTTTTTTTGGTATTTCCTTCCTTCTTTGGAGCCAAAGGAAGCCACCCAAACACATGAAATATCATTGGAAAGCCCAGGATGTCCTCTATTCAGTACATCAGGACTTAGTAGGGTATCTCAAAAACCAACATGTCATGCCATGATATAAAGACACTCAAGAACAGATGAGAAACCAGTTAGTAAGACTGGTTTCTCATCTGAGAACTCCATGATTCACTGGAGACTTTAAGACTCCAGTGAATCATGGTGAAAGCCATTATCCACAAACGGAGGAAATCTGGAACAACTTTCCCAAAAGTGACTGGCCTACCAAAATGGCTCCAAGGAACCCAGAAAAACATCTAATGAACCGCAGGCCTTCCTTGCCTCAGTTAAGGTGCCACCCATGGGAGAGTCCTGTGGTGAAAACCGCTGCTGATGTCACGGCGAGGTACGCCGATGTGTTTGTTTGACAGATCCAAGAGCAAACACTGCACTCAACTTGAACCATTTTGTGCTGATGGCAGAAGCACAAGAACATGAAAACAAAGGCGAAAAAGGTACAATAACTAAACTAAGAAACTAGCGATAAAAACTATGAATCTATGAAAACTGTGATAACTATGGTGTGGTGTGGCATAACAGACAACCTGACAGTGAGTGAACAGAAACATGCAGACTAAATACACACGAGGGATGATCAGGGGGAGTGGAAACACATGAGGAAACACATGACACAAATGAACTTAATGACGTCACAGGGGAAGTGAACCTAAATACAATGACAAAGACACACCAGACTCTCTCAAAATAAATCAGGAAACACAGAAAATACAATGATCAAAGACTAAAAACTAAAATACACAAAACACTGGGTCGCAGACGCAGTAGACAGCTGACTAAAACGAACACAAAGGCCAATTTCAAGTTTGCCAAAAGATATTCTGATCGTGCCAACAGTCAAACACAGTGGCAGCAGTGTTATGGTCTGGGGCTGCTTTGCTGCTTCAGAAGCTAGCCAGCCATAAATTCTGCTCTTTACCAGAAAACCCTGAAGGAAAATGTCTGGCCATCTGTTCATGCCCCAAAGATCCCTGATAGACACCACCAGCCTCTAAATGGCTCAGAAAGACACAAAATACACCTTCATTTTTTGGCCTTAAAAGCTTTGGCATGACCTTAAACTGGCTGTTCATACTCAATGTGGAGGAATTTAAAAAATTCTGCAAAGAATAGTGGACTAGAACGCCTCGTCAGTGCAAGACTCATTGACAGCCAAGGGTGGCACAATCCTTGAGAGATGTTTAGCGGGCACTTCATTTTTCACACAGGGCCATAGCTGTTCGTTTGGATAGCTGTTCTTCTTTAATACATGAAATCACCATTTCAAAAGTGCATTATGCACAGGTAGGTCCATGTTGTGTATTTCTGCATGTTATTTTTTTTAAATGTATCAGTCTGTCTGTTCACTGCTGAATTTTTATACATATACGAGCATAAGGTGTGTGCGAGTGTTCAGGAGTACCAGAGGGCCCACTCACTGCACCGAGTGTTACAGAATAAAACTCTAAAAATTCCCTTTTATCATCACAAATGACAGCTTTCTCATTTGAGCATCTCTCTTCAAGGGACTGACTTTATTCCCATGCAATTTCAGTTCTTTTTGATCTCGGATCTCTCTCCAGAGGAATGACGAGCTGAGGCTTGAAAGGAACTTAAAATCCATTTTTCACTTCATTTCTCTGTAATCTTCAGTTAACAGTGGATTACCAATGGCATGATATGGGGGAGTTATAACCAACTCATGTCTAGCAGCCTCCTTTTCTGATGTTTTAATAGGCGGTGTCTCCACGTAGAAACAATGTTCTTAAAATCCTGGCCGTCTGACATAAACAACCAGAATGAAAAGAACAAGAATGAAATGAGACAGCATTCCTGTAGGTGACAAGTGGGCAGATTGTGGTGCATCATAGCAAAGCTGCCCATCTGTGCAAACAGTTTACTCGTGCGATCATGGCTGTTCAAACCGTATTTCTAGAAAGATTCTTCAATAAGTCTGTGCAATTGTTGATTGTTTCTAATTTTCAAAAAACATCTTACATAAATATGTGAAATGTTTAAATATAGCCTTTTACACTTTGAATCACTACGAATGCAGTAAAACTAAAACATCTTATATGTAAGTGTGCCTGTGTACATCTGTACCGTGTACTTGCAGGGCAGCCGACGCCTCCGCTTTGCCGACGCTGTTCTCTGACACGCAGGTGTAGGTGCCCTCATCTTCAGCTCGCACCTGGGTCAGACGCAGACTATTCTCACTGCGGATTTCAAATCTGGGAAAAAAAAGTGAACGCAAGTGTTACATTCATGTTCTGAAATCTTCAAAAGATGGTTTGAATGAATATGACGTTGTCTGGTTCAGTAAATGTGTGAGCGTTGTCACTACTAGAACAATACATTTTGGTAGTTTTCATGTTTTTAAAAAAAATATATGGCTGTTTAAATGTTCCAATCAGATTTTTAAACATACAGCTTTGTGTTTACTGCACAGCTCTGTGGACACAGGCCTGAGTCATGCTGTTGACACGGGAACATTTTACCTTATTTCCCCTGACAGGTCATTAAAGTTTCATCCAATCATGCAGACAGGTGTGAGCGAGTAGGGCTCTCACAGTAACACAGTGATGGTGTCATGGTGCAAACACCACATGATACTCCTTTCTGAGCATGTCTCGTAGTACTAAACTCTACTGATTAACAAATAAGTAGCTTACGACAGGGATGGCTGTCCATCCGTTACTAACACAAGCTGCTGTGCCACAGGACTCACACATTTAGATTCTAGTAATAACTTTCTATTTGTATTGTAAGCAGCACAGCACTTAAAAAGCAATCATTACGAGCTCAGCAGGAGCTTTGATTTGTTTCCGTTTCTCGGTCGTTACATACAAAAAAGCGAATGATAGTGTTTTCTCTTTTCTTTAATATGTTTTTTTATACATGTAATTTTTGGGGCAAATTCAAGTCAGCTGGACTTCCTCCACTCACAGAAAATCATCTGAATTACTTTCCTTCACACCTAACTATAAGAAAATCAGATGGACAAACAGTTGCTCTCTAATTGGAAGCTGTTATATTATTAGTGAAATGATAGTAACAAGTGCTATTTGGAGCAACAAATGATGTATCTAAGTAACAGTGAGGCAGTGGGGATTGAGTTTCAGTGCAGTGATTTGTGAGTGTGCAGCAACGGCACTGCGCTGCTGTTGTCGGACCTGCCCCGAGGCAGCTCGCCCTCCTCTCTGCGCCAGCGGACAGTCGGAGTCGGGTCTCCGTGTACCTCGCAGGAGAAGTCCACTGTATCGTCTGCCAACACCACCTGGTTCACCGGCTGTTTGGTGAACACTGGCCTCTCTGAAATTAGACAGATATGAGTGCAGAAAGAGGACAAGAATTCATACCTATTAATTACAGCTTGACTTTTCACATTTGTTAGCACTTTATAGGACTGCCCATGTAATGGATGAGTGGACACATATGGAATAGGCTGGCCGTATAAAGAGAATAATTTGATGTCCATTTGCTGCACCATAGCAGTTTACTCAGAATGATGTGGGGGGAAAAAACACTGAGGGATTGGAATTGTTAAACCTCGCACTAAAAATAATTTCAAAATGGGACACTCTCACCATGACTCTTAATACTTGATTTGAACACAATTAAACTTTTATTAAGACAAAACGAGGAACAAAATGACCCCACACCAAATCACACACAAGCTGGTAATAAATATTTACCAGCTGTTGTTAGCAGTATCTCAAAATTGACAGAGCCTGTCTAGCATTGGAAGTAGATTGCTGCAGTAGGTTAAATTCAATACCCAGCAAATAAAAGCTTTTAAATACCAAAGTCCAATCATCACAGTGAAACATGTTGGAGAATCAAGTAAGACTAAGTAGACTCAGAGCTGCAGGTACTTCCATGATCATAGTCAGTGTGAAAGCATTCCCCACAGCTGGAGGTATAAAAAGTCGCGGTGGTGAGAAATGTCTTGACAACTTTGTTCAGTCTGTGATTCGAGAGCAGAAAATGGATGGGCAGAAAAAACAGTGCAGATGTGCACTGGCTATTATCTTTCAATTTTGCAGATGGCAGTAATATTAAACATTAGGGAAAGCGCCAAGCCATGCATTTTAAGGAACCATAAATTTATAGATTATGCATTACATGCCAGGGTTTGAGTTTACTGCTGCACTACAATGTGCAGAAGGAGCTAAATTTTGTGGCAGTGTGGGTGGTGGTGAACAGGAGATCCAAGGGACTGAAAAGAAAATATCAATTCTCCATCCGTTTCCTGGGATCGATACACACTTTGATGCCTGTGGTACTGCTCCACTGAGAGCACAGCAGAGAATCAGAGACAGGAGGAGAAAAGTCAAGAGAGCAAAGCAAAGAGCAGCTGGGTGGGAAAGATGAATCTAATACTCCAATATCAGCCAAGGAAAGAATGTCCAACCCCAGAAAAATACAGACAGGCACAAAATACAAGATACTTTCACTGTTTTTTGGAATCTTATAGTGAACATTTTAACACAGTTGAAGCAACTTAACTCAAAGAATTATTTCTAAAAGGATCAGAGGAATTATATTGATAATTTGTCTTAATATATGAGCCAATTGGCTAACAGCTGGAAGCAAATTAGCTCCAATTTATTCTGTTAACAATCTATCTTTTGCCATTACGTTTGTGTGAGCACTACAACAATCAAGCACGCTCCCAAAAGGTTATTTGATACTAATAAGGTTGACTTTAGTTTCCCAGACGATATTTGCTAGCTGAGTGTCCTTTGATTAATTACAGTACAATCCCAGTAAAAACAACTCACCAAATACCACTAGTTCAGCAGGATCACTGTCTTTTTCTCCAACCATGTTGGTTCCAACGCACACATACATGCCAGCATCACTTTTCCTGGTGTTTGAAATCATCAACTTTCCTCCACGGATCTGAAATCGAGGGGTTAAAGACAGAATGAAGAGCAGAAAGATGAAACAGAAAGGAACAGATGAGAGGATAAGTGGACAAGGACGAAAGGAAACACGACGGTGGAGGACAGAGAGAAGACATGGAAAGATGTTGGAAACAGGATATTGAGGCATGTTAGTGAGGAGAGAGAGAAGCCACTTTGTCATTTTCAGTGTGTGTTATGACAGATGGCTCTCTGGCTAGTTCTTAAAATTACTTGACAAGGGCTCTCGCTCCAAGCCAGTCGTCACACAAGCATCACTCACTGCTCTGTTTGTGGTAACTAACTTCAATAAGCCGCAATTCATCATTTGGTCATAGTGGGTAATGTGTGTGGAAGTCTGGGTTTAAATATATTCTAAATGTGCCTTTTAACATCTATCAGCTCAGTGTCTTCTGTTAATAGTAATACAAATTAATGAGTGAAAATTACCTGAAATTTTATTTTAAAAAAGTATAAAAAGCTGACAAGTTAGTAACAACTTCCACCAGAAGTAAAATGCAATTGAACCTTAAACCAGACTTGTTTAGGTTATTTTTAACTTACAGTAATTCTTTCATCTCGATCATTGACCCGGATGTTGTTTCTCTTCCAAGAAATGGTGGGCTCCGGATGGCCCCTGGGAGGGATACACTCCATGACAGCCGGCTCCCCTGCTGCCACCACCACATCACTGGGCGTCTGACGGAAATCATCTCTCAGAACTGGGAAAAAAAGGTGAAGATGCGAAGGCAGATGGTAAATGGACTGTCATACAGTGCTTTTCTACTCTACTTGAGCACACAATGCGCTTTATGCAAAACATTTAATTCATCTATTCGCACAACACTGGTCACCAGTGCTTTCTGTATAACACTCACACTCCAGTGAATGCATTGGAGAACAACTTGGGGTTCAGTCTTTAACCAATAGATACTTGGCTTGCAGAAGCCAAGTATCCTGCTCTCTCTAGCTGGCCTAGAATGAGTGTAAACTTTTTGCTGTTTAAATGGGTTTATAATTGTCATATGTGGTAACAACGATATTTAGCCTTTAAAATCAACAAAAAAGGTGAAAAGAAAATCTTAGAGTCGTCTTTCATCGAGTTGAATAATAGGAAACATAGTAAGGCACTGCTGTTGATAATATTGATACTCTGTCCCTGAGGTCTCCATTGACTGGAAGTCATTCATGCTTCATCATAGTACATCAATAAAAAAGGCTCTTGTAGGTGGTGCACACGAGTTGGTAAATAGCTCATTCTGAGATGAACACACACATTCCCTTGGCAAGTATATATGCATAAATACACACAAGAAAAACATGAGCATTCAAACAAACACATCAAATAAATCAACTACATCGACTGCAGGAAGTCACTTTGAATTCAGAAATAACTCCCTTTCTTATGCCTTGCTGGAGTCTATTCATAAAACATGAGAGATTTTTCTTCGGGTCACAGTGCCTCCTTTCAAATTCATCCCTCTGTAGTCAACATCTTGTGGCTTTTACCTGAAGGCATCAGGCTATTTTTTTCTCAGTTCAGTCTCTAGAGCTTTGTGACCTCTCAGATTACAGATGTGGAAGATGGTTTTGTTGTCTGGGATGATGTACTGACAACAATGGTCCACGAGGAACAGGCCAACACCAGTGCCGGCCTGCAGGCTGTAAGTCTGGCCTAAGCCACTCTAGGGATTTGCAAGCAACGAAAAGACTTCTGTGTCATTCTTATCTGCTCCAGACACCCTCCAAAAAGCCTCTCTAACTGATCTGAAAAGTAAATCAAGCCATATTTTCTTAAGTATTTATTAAGAAACTTCCAAAGTCATTCGGCAACTCTTTCAAAGTACAATTTTGAGTGGTTTTACAGTTCTGCCCTAAAATATTCCACAACGTTTTCTTTGAAGGCATGAGGAGACAAGAGATTTGAACATCAAGGAGCTGATAGATGATTAATTAATGTAAGAGGATGGTATGTCTGATTTTTATACATTATGGGGGTCTCGCTGATATCAGTGAGTCATATCAATATAATAACATTCCAATCATGTCTCTCCTGAGTGTTCAAAGATCTGCATGGCTCTTATGGCTGTCAAACAGAGAGAAAGCTGTTACTTCATCTTAAAAGTGCAAGTCATGTCAAAAACTGGCATCCTAATTTACACTGGCAGTTCTTCACAGACTACTCAGAAAAGCTGTCGAGTATATCACCTCCCCATGAAAGCACAAAACTTCTTTAAAATGCCCTGATGTTCGGGGAAAATTTCAAAGGGTTGTCTTGCTGTTGCATAACATGTACAACAAATTAAATGCAATTCTATATTAATTTCTCATCTTGTGATTTCAAACAGACGAAACACATTTTACGTTTTTTCCCCAAATTTGAGGTATGAATAAGTTGGAGATTTTAGACCAGAGAAAGAAGTTGCATTATTGTGTGAGTGCTCTTTTTACTGCAGCGGTCCCCAACCCCCGGGCCACGGACCGGTACCGATCTGTGAGTCGTTTGGTACCAGGCGCAGGTGTGAAACTTATGGTTTTCAGGATTTTTATTGGTTTTTATCATTATTGTTTATCATTTTTATGGTTTCTCTGGGTCTTTTCCCGTGTGTTATGAATGAATCTCCTTTCTTTTGCTACTGGTACTGGTTTTATTTTGTTGTATTTATCCACGAGCCCTTAAAGACCAGACCGTGAAAATATTGTCGGACATAAACCAGTCCGTGTTGCAAAAGAGGTTGGGGACCACTGTTTTCATGCATTAGTACCAGTACATTTCTACTGGTCTCCCAAGTCTACATCACATGGCTTGTGCCACTACATGCTAAAGACAGCTACTGAATATAGAAAAGAATGTGTTTCCTGCTGCTTCCTATTTAACAAGGCCATTTTCTATTAATTACCAGTTGCGCCATTATGCCAGACACAGACTGGCTGTAGTTTGTAATACCCACCTGCTGTGGTGGAAACTACAAAAATCGGTGTTGAACGTGTGTTACTCTTATGCTCAAAGATATCAGACCATCAATCAGATCAGATCATCAGGAACACATAGTTGTGGTGGCTGGTGTAATCCCTAGTGTTTAATTTTAAACTCAGCACCAGTGCAGAATTTATGAAAAAGCACTCCAATAAATACGAGATAATCTCTACATTTATGAAACAGGTGGTGGGCTTAATGGTCAAATGACATCTTTACTGACACTAAATTAAAAACTAAATCTTTAGATTTAATCAAAGTAAACTATCCTAAATTGTCAGCACAGTACTGTAAGCTAATAGCTTACTGTAAGGTATCAGATTTCAGGACTGAGCGAAGATGCTTAAATATATTTATAAGACATGAGTGTCTATGCACACAAGAATATGTGATGGACCTTTGGAGTGGAACAGCAGCAATGTCGCTGTAATGTCACAGGCCAACAGGGGAGGGTCACTGGCTCATCTGATTAATGACACATCTCCCCTCATGTCAACGCCCACAGGCCAAGAAAGCCCCCAGGATATTATGGTTATCATCACCATCCATATATCTATCGGCCCATCCATCTATCCATTCATATGAGAGCATTTCTTTATCTGAATCACCTGGCTTTGTGTGGTATCTCAGTGTCAGCCTGTACACCACAAAGGCTCATTCTTCTTCCTGTCAAGATAGCGTTGTGTCCTCTTTGAATGTGAGAGTGGGGATAACTCAGTCAGCTCTGTTTGTAATCAAGGTCATGGGAAACAGGTATATTGGTGTTTCAGCAGAGAATAGGATATTTTTCATTTTCTCATTAGCTAACACAGCTGGTGCTTATGTTTGCCTTGAAAAAATACATGTCTACTCAGTTCATTTGAACTACTATGTTACCGTTGTCTTTATCTGTGCCTCTTTCGGGGCTAAAACGACAGCTTATGACTGCATTCTGCCCCATATCCTGATGGCCAATTACTTTGCCACAGAGTATTTGGGGCTTGCTGAATCCCACTGGTCACTCCAATCCTTGTTTGATATGCCAAACTACACCCCTGACCTTATCTATGCCTGCTGCCAACATTTCTCTTACCGCTATTCATAGCAGATTACAAAAACCTGACTAAATTGCTCAGGATCCCATCTTGTCACGCAAAGTGAGAAATGAAATAGGACAGCTGATTGGACCGCAGGTCTGAATTACCATGCTGTGGGGTTAAAGGACTGCAGCGATGACCTGTCACACACCACAGTGAAATCATGGCTCCAGGGGCCCCTGATCCTTCCCATTCCACCCCTCCACAAGCACCAAACCTGAGCAAAAAAAGGGTCTCTAGATGTTAATTAGGCACCGGCACTTACCTAGAGGCCCTTGGGGGCCCAAATTAAGAGGGTGCACTTTGACCCTTTCTTTAAACCCCTTCAACAAAGCCAGAGTAATCCCCACCACTGGGCTTGAATGCTGCACTTTAATCAAAGGACAGACATAGAAAATAAGGAGATACGAGACACAAGATTAAAGTGAAAATCCTGCAAATGGACAGTGAAAAGCTTCTCCCATTCAAATACATACAACTATGACAATACACATTTGTCCAAATTCAAACAGTTGTGGACAATGTTGTGGCAAAATGGGATTCATAAGATCAATCCATGAAGTTTCTTTATTTGTCAGCTATTTCATTCATTGTGGTATTTAAACCAAGCATTACTGATCATTTCATATTTGATAACAATTTTACATTTCAATTTCATTTTAGATATATATTTGTCCAGCTTATTATCCCAGCAGGGTACCTGACGACCGCCAAGGTGTAAGTTCTGAATGAAAGAAAGATCTTGAAGTAGAGCTGGGCGATATGAGATTTTTTCATATCACGATATGTTTTTTTCATTTCAGGCGATAACGATAT
>NW_005187498.1:835538-839407 GCF_000239375.1 Pundamilia nyererei
AAAAGTTATATCGCGATACATATCGTTATCGTTCTATCGCCCAGCTCTATCTTGAAGGAAATGAAATATGTTGTTCTTCCCATTCAGCTGACTCCTCAGGACTTTCCTTATTCTCTGCAGGTATTTGGTGTTTGCAGCTTTCCTAGTGGCCTCTTCACGGTTCCTATTTTTGTGTGGTTTCAAGGTACTTGTAGACCATCCTCAGTGTCTGCAATGTTGCTTTCTGGTAGTGCAATCTCCTCAGTTCTGTCTGTTCTGGACAGAGCATCTCCTTGATAATTCCCATACTTGATGTTGACTCAAGCAATTGGTTTGAAGTTGGCCTAGTATTGTTCTTCACATCCCATTGAACACTTAAGGACTCTTAGGGTCCTGTTGATCTTGTACAGTTTTAGGCATTATTGTGTGATCCATGTATGGTCAAAAAGACTCTCAGTTTTAAGGTTTTATATGTCAAAAAATAATTACAAAAACACATTCCTTCCTTCTTGAACCTTGCCAAATTTCAAATTATTAAATGGTAAATGGCCTGTATTTGTATAGCGCTTTACTAGTCCTTAAAGTGCAAACATTAGATTAACAACAACACGACTTGTTACATTGTTACATAATATTTAACTGCATGATTTATTTATCAAAAATGAAGCCAAAACACCAAAAACACTGTGTGATCCCATATTTAATAGCTTGTAAAACCACCACTCAGCATCCAAGGAATTATGTTCTATACAACTCTTAGTCTCTTCCATCTTTGTGAAAGGATTTCTTTATAAAGTTACTTTAGTTCCTTGAGATTTGCAGAAATTCCTTTATGCACATCCCTCTTAAGGTTCCGGCACAACATTTCAATGTGGTTGATGTCTGGACTTTGATTAGGCACCTTAATTCTTGTTTTGTTGATTCTGATACGCTGTGTTTGTTTTTTTGTCAAACATGGCACTGTGCATTATGGTCAAGAAACAAGAGGTAGTCACACTTGCTGATGATTTAATAATCTGATAAGAAGCATCTGGCACTTCACACACTGTTTCTGCATTTTGGCTTAATTTTTGCAACATAAAAATTGAAATGGTACAATATGTCATGGTTTGTTGCTCTTTTTATCTCATTTTAAGACTTGTCAAAGAGCAGAGTGGTCAGCAGATATTTTGTGTTCATTTCTTAATAGAATGAGCTTTAAACATCTTAATTCATATACTTTTAAGCAATGCTCAATGGTCTCTATGGATTCATTCAGAACCCTAAAACCTAAACTTTTCACCATACTGCTCTCAAACAAAGTTCCCAAATAGACCAGTTTGGGTATTTTTAACAAGAATTTTATCAACAAAAAGCCCAGACGAGAAAATAATCACCCACAATAGTTAAAGAGATTTCTTTTTGCATCCACACTTTTAATCTCTTGAAAACAGATTTACACATCATCACCCTCTCTTACGTGCTACCATATCTGTTTGATTACTGTCAGCCTTTCCACAACTGCTTGTAGTGTACAAAATGACGGATTTGAAAATTATAGAGTACTCATCCTGAAAATGAAGCCATCATAGGAGCTAATCTGTTTCATAAAAAACAAAGTACAGAAGTAATACTTATTTGTGACCAAGAGACTAGTGTGATTTACCACGTGGGTAAAGTATAAGGACCCTTCTGTATATCAGTGCACCACTTAAGCATTTAATTGGACATAAAAAACACCTCTGGGGGTTAGCTCTGGCTCACTTTTGATTAAATGCCTTTATCACTGTCATTAATGTTCCAAGGAGTGGAACACACACACACACACACACACACACACACACACACACACACACACACACACAAAAGAATAAATATTCATACGGTGGAAGGAGGGGGAACTGAAAAAAAGCTTCAGGTTCAAGCTCTGCTGTGGGGGATTGAGCTGGTCATGTGTCAATCCATCAGCTTACATCCTTTCCTGACATGAAGCAATCTGCTTTGGTGTAAACACATGCAAACCATGCTGATGTTTTTTGCGCCTTTGCTCAAGTACAACATCCTTCTTATCCCTTTATCAGGCCTGCTTAGACACACACACACAAAAACACATATACATACATCTTATCTGTTCCCTATAGGTGCTGCTTGTTCCTCAAGGCAATATCAGTCTAGGCCCTCAGGCCCATCAGGGGCCCTCATCAGAAGCCACCTTCTATCAGCCACTGTCATTACCCCGAGTGGACCCCCTCCGATCCCTATCAGCCATTACACCATGATGAAACGGCCCACGCAGGATATTGGTGTGTATGCGTGTTGCTTCCCTGGTGATGGAAGGCCTTTAGAGGACGTGGGGGAGGTGGGGGTCTCACAGTTGGAGACAGATGTCCTTGTAAGCACCATCCTCCTCCTCCTCCTCCTCACCACACCCAATACAAATACTCACACTTGTGCAGATATGCTGCACAGCAGCTGTAGCAGCAAATACAGTAAAGCACCGTCTGCATCCAATATGACCAGCTCAGAGCAATCTACAGGCTGACTGGAGATTACAAGTCCCCCGCAGTGCACACACACACACACACACACACACACACACACACACACACACACACACACACACACACACACACACACACACACACTGTGATGAAGCTCTTACCATTTCTTTATCTACATTCTCTGACCTGAAATGTGGAATGTCATGACTTGGTTTGAAGTGCAATTCCATTTTGTGTCCTGGTGCTGCCATTTAGTTTTTTGACCTGTGTATTTTATGGCCTTGACTAAACGACATAATGTGGTTTAGGTTCCTGGAAATGCTCGTGTGGCCAGTAGTAAAATTGAGCTGAAGTTAAATGAATGAGAATCACATCAAGAGGATATGTCAGTTATTCCTTTGAGAAGCCCACAAGGGTCACCTTCTCAGCCCAAGTAGTGCTGCTTGATGCCTCCCCCTTCAAGAACACACTTGGATAACGTTTTCACTGATGTCAGGTCCACTTCCACCAACAAATGTATTCCCTCCATCTTCTTTTGTTCCTTAATGTGCCATAGCACGAGTGCTACTGCTGAGTCCATTTAACAGCCACAGCAGCTGGCCCACCCCCACCCACCCAACCTTAACAACACTCTCTCCATGCAACCACTAAACCTAATGGCTGCTCTCACTAGATATACTGATAAGAGCATGAAAAATTATTTCCTTGTTTAGATGAAAAAAATTAGGTCCTAAAGCCTGAGAACTAAGTCACTTTTTTCTCACTGTGATTAAAAGGGTCATGCATTGAAAAGAAAGCAACTCAAATAATAAATTTGATAAAGCACTGAAGTGGCTACCAATCCTGGACAGAAGCTGACAGAAAAAGCTCTGCAGTCCAAATTAACATTAGACGAAAGCCCTAGCATGTCTCACAGCAAACCCCTGGAAAACCAATTATTAGCCACTGTGCTCAGACAACACTGAAATGACATCCACAAGTCCCCATGATGCATTACAAGCAGATTATAAGCCTGTTATTAGCATAGATAAACCTCCTCTTACAACACAATCATGAAGCAAGCCCAAGAAAATTACATTGGATTCAATATTCATGTCATGCTCTGATTCTGTTTACGATGCTTTAATATATACTATCACTGTCACTTAATATAAATTACCACCCAAAATTGAAATAAGCGCTAAAATGTGAGAAATCAAGAGTGCCCCTCCCCTCTTTGGGGCAGGGGGAAAACAGATAAAGTTATCTGTCAAATGGTAAATGGCCTGTATTTGTATAGCGCTTTACTTTGGGGAAAAAGGCTTTTAAATACGCTGCCCCTGCTTCCTGGAATAATCTGCAGAAGGAACTGAAATTATTAGAATTGGTTACCTTGGGAGAGTTTAAGTCTGTCTTAAAGGAACGAGAGAA
>NW_005187498.1:850200-898088 GCF_000239375.1 Pundamilia nyererei
GATGATCCATTTGGCAAAGTAAATCCATTGTGTATCCTTGTTGGTCTTCAGACAACAATTCTGATGGCTAAAGAACCAAATGGGACAGGCAAAAAAAAGGAGTTCTTCTTTCCCACTGTCACCAACTTATTACTCATTCTTTTTCAGCTATTTACTAATAAGTGACTTTTATGTATATATATATGCCTGTATATATTGTGCTATTCTTAGTTAGTGTATTGTCTGTCTTTGTTAATGTTTGTTTATAATGGAGCACTGTAACAAAAAATAATTTCCCCTAGGGATTAATAAAGTATTCTGATTCTGATAAAGGATTCTCTCATTTTTGAGTTTCTTTCTCTAATGTGGTGTTTATTTTAGAATATAAAGAATCTCTTTCGTGAATATCATTAAGTGGCACTCTATAAATTCAACAAATTCAATTCAACTGAAAAAATAATCAAAATAATCCTTGTAATAAAAATAATAAAAATTAAATAATAAATAATCCTGGAGATGGTAGGACGTAAATATAATTTGTATAAACAAAGGCTGGATTTGCCAGGTGATAGTCAGATCTAGCCAATGTTAAGCAGATTAATGGTCGTTTAAAAGAAAACCCCACAAACACTGTGGTGCATGTTATTCTGGAGCACCAAGACTCAATATATATCATGCTTATATGATATCAAAGGCCTTGGCAAACCCTGCATGTCTCTTGCTGGATCTTTGCTATCCCTCCCTTTCTTCCCCCTTACACTTGGACGCACACTCATGAACCCACTCAGAGCTGAACAAGCCTGAGGCAATGCTAGGTCCATTTGATTGAAATAGCCATATTTCAAGTCAAGTGGGGGGCCATATTAAAATACTACTTGGCAGGCAAAATCTTCTCACACTGAAGAAGCCCTACAGCTCTCCTGCCCAACCCTAGCCCGGCCCCTCCCACTAACAAAAGACTAACAAAAATCTCCCAAGTTTGTGCAAACAAACACAAATGAAGCCAGTTTACTGTAAACTATGACACACAAACATATTCTCATTTAAGTGCAAATCCTTCCAACATCAGAGAATGGGGCGTGTTCACCTATGTGTGGTTCAGCAGAAGGTTCTCATCCCAATTCTGAGCATGCTGAATCTCTGGCTGTGCTCACCCACCCAGCAACCTTGAGGTTAATCCACTGCAAAACTCCACTGGCATGTCATGCCATGTGTGTCTGTGTATGTGTGAAAGAGAGCACACGAGTCTCTGTGCATTTTTATTTCCATCTTCGTGTTTCAGAGCAATTCCTGGTGGGATGCACATGACTACCCAGACCTGGGCAACGTGCAGACCAAACTATGTGCTGACACTTTAATGCTTTAGGAATTAAACTAACACCGGTGGCTCCCTGGCTCATGAAAGTAATAGGAAGCCATAGCACGGACCAACAGAGGTATTCTTTAAACAGAGAAGCCAGCTGTCCCTGACTTCTGACCTTTCATCTGCAGCTAGAAGTAAGAAAAAAACAATTTCCTGGTGTGGATCAATACAATCACATTATCAAAAAGCTTTAGTTAAGATTTATTTCTACACTGCCATATTGTCCTTACAGGAATTTATGATATACAGTGCTAGATTGTGCCCTCTAGACGGGGTATGGTCAAGGTGAATGGCTGTTCAATGTTCAGTCTATATCAGATCTATCAACTAAATGAAGTTGTGTACTGATTTAGTGGCTCATGGTTTCCAAAAGTGTATGTTTGATGATAAAAAAAGAAGGCAGTTGATTATCTTGGATTGATAGTAAAGGACTTTTTGTTAACTTGAAACTGGTATACATCGTCTGGGGAGCATATGAAGTTGAATCCTGAAGCCACACAATGGTTTGTTCCCCCCCAAAAAAGAATGCTCCTCTCATGGACATGATGATGAGATGGAGACATATCATGTCTCCTCAAATTACCACAGCTATTTGTGAAATAGTCAAACTATTTGTCAATATTTAATTCAGCTTGAGTGGAATAAAATGGTCAGGCGATGTAGCTCACACGTGATCTGACAGGGTTGTGGGGGGAAAAAAAGCTTGCAAGAACAATCTCCCAGCACAAACATACACACACATCTTGGAGAGGGTTTAAAGGCCATTTTCTGCTTCAGTTGGAAATGTGCCATGCCTTTAGCAAGCAAGCAAAAGAGGAGATGAAACAGCATTTTGATGAGAGTTGTTTGGCAAAAACAAGATGGGAAAAACAATTCAAAGAAAAAACATTTGGACCACAAGTTACAAAAAGCAAGAGAAAGGAGAGGACGATATGCAAATATGCACTTAATGTGATATGATGTGCAATTCAATGAATATGTTGACAAATATGAGACTTGGTAAGTAAATGTTTGTATACCACTTATAAGACGTATATGTGTCATGTTACGATTTAATGAATGAAATTATTCAGTTTAAAATGTTCCACATACCAAGGTATGGTGCAGGAATGTGTGTTCATTGATCGCCGAATCGTTTAATCTCCTCTACCTAAACACTTACATTCAGAAAGCATACAAAAGCTTAACCAAGGAGAATTGGCGCATTGGTAATGTATGCATATCATTGCTAAGGAGAACTGAAATGACAATCCTCCTCTCTCCATCTGCCCACCCGCCACCAATACCACCCGAAACGGTTCCCAGAGGGTCCCCCATGACAATACAGAGGTGGTTGTACCTCCTGTGTGTGGTCAGCTAATAAAACAATTGTCTGGCCTTGAAAAGAGGATTACTTTAATATAGCATCCTGCTGCTCTAGGCACATAACGTTAACCTAGAGCAGCAGAATAAAAGGGTCCCTGAGAGCTATTGAGACGCCCATTGTAAAGCAACTGAAGCTCCCCCATCAACCCATAACCCAAGATGCCCTGAACTGACCCTCAGGTCCAATCAAGGCTACTGTAGTTCATCCATCTGGAAAACCATAAATACTCTTTAACTCGACCTTAAGTGAATTGGGGTGCACAGTCAACTATGAACAATGGATGCCCCTACACAACACTATTAATTATTGACTACTGCGTGGGATGGTGGCAATGAGCCTTATTGTTAGAGCTGAATTCAGCTCTAACAATAAGGCAATTCAAGTGAAACTTTATGAGAAGAATTTAGACTATGGTCAGACCAACAATAGCACCTAACCTTATCATAAAACTTGCATAAACCCTGCAGTCACTGAAAAGGGAAAACCACTCTTTTCTTTTTTTTTTGTAAAGTTTTGGCATCTGCTTAAAAATCCCTTTAAATTATTCACTTAATGTTTACTTGGAAATACACTGACAAAAACCAAAGCAAAATCTAGAGAAGCCGAATCACAACAGTTGTCTCAGCAGTGTTGACTGGACACACAGGTACACACACAGCCCCGTCTCTTTTATGCGTTCATGTTCTTTCACTGTTAGGTCGCCTTTCCTGCCACACAGTCGAAAGCAGAGAGGTGCAAACCAGTCATTGAGACATGCAACATAAGCAACTTTCTGTTGGAGACAAGACGTTGTCTGTGTCAACTAACCCCTTGTCAGCTCTCTCTGTCCACTTAAACAACTTATGGCTGTTGCCCAACTGATGCAGCAGCTCTCCCTATTGAAAACACTCAAATGTGTTCACATAGCTGGAGCAGATGGTCCAAACTTGCATCCTGCCATGTGCCCAGCACACTTTTTAGCCTGTTTGTATGCCATGCCTGATTATAACCCTGCACTAACAGGGAAGGGGTGGCTGTGGTAGGACTGAGGGAGGGAAGAGCAACAGTTTTAATTTTCCGCCCTGTCAACAAACTCCAAAAACAGATGGATCTTGGAGCAGAAATCCCTTTAGCTCTGCTTGAATGACTAAAGCCCCTGTTCACTGACCTTTTCTAACACAAATGCATCCTAAGGAGAAATGAATCTTGTGCAAATACACACCAGTAGAAATCAATAAGCATTCTCCACAGCCGTTTGCCCTCATAGCTACCATTTGCACATAGGTCAAATATGCTTAAATCCCCCTGAAATGCCTCTTTTACCACAAAGAACTGCTGATCTGTATTATTCTGGCATTGAATAATAGAAAAAGGAAAACTTTTGTGGCTAAATGAAGATGTAAACCAGTAAGGACTGTGACCATGCAGGATCAGAATAACACACCTCACATATCTCACAATGGCATATATCAAACTACGGAAACTTTCCAAAATGAACTAAATTGTGACAAATGGGTAGGAGTAAAGACCAAAGCCACTTTGACAACAGCCAAATGCCTGAGTGCTCCTCGTCAGCACCATAGAGTATGTGTCAAGAGTATGGATGGGTACCGGTACCTGACATAAACGGTAGTAACCAGACCGAAAAGCAGCGCACATTTCGTTGCTTTATTTCGGTGCTTTTTTTTTTTTTTCCCTGAGATGTCATACACTTTGAATTCTAGCCAATCATTTTACCTTTCCGAGGATAGTAGGCGGGCCCAGGTACGTACGTTCTTTTAGAGCAGAGCTACAGATTAAAAATGCCCAAGGCGAAGTGGTCAAAGTCTGGCTGTACTTCACAGCAAAAGATGCAAACTCAGCAGCCTGCAACAAGTGCTTTAAGCTGATACTGTGCAGAGGAGGTAACTCCTAGAATCTGATGAAACACCTGGCAACGGGTTTTTTTTAAAGCCGAGAAATGCACCGTATTTGATAGCTTGCTGCAAGAGCTCACACCGAGCACATCTACTGCGGGTGTGGTGCCTGTTATCAGACGCAACATCACCCAAGAACCCGAAGAGTAGAGTCCTGACCCCTAGCCCTGCCAGTGTAGCAGAAATGATGACGGATGATGACGGCAACAGCAGCCGTTCTTCTCTGGGTGAGTCACTTAATGTTGTCCGTGTGTAATTTACGTTGAGTAGGCTAACCACGTTATTAAATTAATGCACGTAAGGTGAACCAGCAAACACCGTCGTAGTTACATGCGTCTGTCTTCTTGTTTGATGGCAGATGCTCCCTTCACCCTGGCCAAAAAGGGTAAAATGACCAAAGAAAAAGAGGGAAACAGCTAAACATGAGGCTGATAAACAAGGCTGATATTAAAACTCAAGGAATTTATACAGTAAAACATGATTGAATTGCGAAAGAATTGAGAAATTGGTCTTAATAAGACCACAGCAGTCCTTAGGATACAAGTGAAGAACATAAATTCCTTATTTATATGGAGACAGGGAGCAATGATAATTTAACATTTAACAGTAGTGATTTGGGACAGAAAGATATTTTCTGCTAAGAAATCATTAGAATCATCATATATATACTTTACCATATTTAACCTAAATTTAGCTCGAGGGGAGCAGTAATGAGAAGTTGTCCAACTACTAGAGCGAGATGACTAATGATTGCTGAATTGACTGACAAATAACAAGGATGACTCTTAAGACTACTTAAGATGGACTATACACCAATTGAAATGAGATTCCCATCTACTGGGATCTATGATCTAATGATTTTAGGGTTTTCAGTCACCAGGATAGGATGGAACATACTGACTGGACTGCATTGTCCAGCGACTAAATAAAGTCAACCAAAACTAAATCTTCAGTTCTGACAGCCGTTTTCTGCTAATACTCTCCACTGACCTTTCCTTTAATTAAGATGTGCTCATAAACGACAACAATCTGTTGTTTAATAATATAATGACATTCCCAATAGCTCTTGGTTCAGTTACAGCAAAGAGTCCTGCAAACTGCTCTATTTTGAGGCTTAATGTCTACTTGGATACTTGTGCCTCTGTTGCTTTAACAAACGCTCTTTTTTATCTGCTCTGTTATAATACTCTGATTGCATTTGATTGATTTCTTTCAAAGCAAGCATTGATTGCGTTTGCCTCTCGTGCTCACTGTATGTCATGAAAGATGCCTGGAACTCTCCAGGATGTGCACTGTGTCATGTTGTTTCTGATGAATTGATGGATTTATTTTACGCTATCCCCTCCGTAGCTCTTACCAAACTGCCACTTTCCATGATTCTTGTATTTGTCTTGTTTTTTGCCTTGCCGGCTATTCCATGGTTGCATCTCATTATTGCTGTCATTATAGTTGTTGTTCTGCTTTCTCTCTAGCTGTGTTTTATCATGATTCCCCCTACAGACACTCAGACCGACATTAGCAGCACATTAAAAAACACATAATCTTTATTAATTTCAATGAGGCTTCTCCATTGGTGCAGTAGGAGTGCTGCTGCAGGGGGCTCAGGCTCAAAAGAGCAGAGCAGTCTGGGTAGGTTTACCCTAGCTCTACTTCTGCCCTGTGCAGAGCAATATCAGGCAATGCAAAACAATGGCCTGTCAACTACATACAAGCAATAATTACAGGAATACATTTAGCATGTAACCTGAAACCGAGTAAATGATTGGTGCTTTATCACCCTTTCAATCTTTGTGTCTACTAAGCTACCAACTTCCAGATTTGCTTTTCTTTCTATTCTGTGCCCTGGAGCAATACATTCACACCACACACCCCTTGTGTAGTTCTGCCAGAGGGCTATTGTTGGCCTCAATGAGCTCAAACAGGAGGTCATTATGCATCCTGTAAGACTGCCAACAATGAATTATATTCTTAACCAAATCACATGACTAATACATATATGCAGACTAGGGGTGCAAAAGTACATGTGTTCATTCCAAATTGTTCACTGTGATGTTTGGTTTCCTCCCTGTTAGCCAAACTCCTAGAAGCCTATTTACTTTGGCAGCCCTACAACAAAGCAAAATTGTTGTCCATTGGCCCTAACATTTTTCACATTTTTCAGGCAAAAATGGCAAACATTATCTAGTTTCAGTTCCACATTGGTGATTTCTTCTTCTGGTTCTTTGTGTGACTGTTGATAACATGAAATAATGCACACATGCACTCTAGGCAGTAAATTTTCTTGGATATGTGTAACAGGCACAATCTGATGTTGTTTCTAGACCATCATAATAATGTTTATAAAGGATCAACAGTGCAACTGAACAGTTACGTTGTCGGAGCATTCAGTTAGCATTAGACAAGAAGTTAGCTAATGCATTTATAAACTATCACTAGCAAACCAACATGACTAAAATTAATTTGGGTAACATCACTATGATGATGCAGGAACAACACCAACACATGGGTGCATGTAGTGAGTGGGTGCCATGTTTAGTCAGTTGAACCTTCAAAGCTAGGTCTTCACAGACGGAGAAAACAACCCTTCAGTTGTGCTGATGGCTCAAATGGTTAATTTTAGTTCATCTTGAATATCTTAAAGAACAAATGCAACATATTCATGCTACCAACTAGCACTGTGATTTAGCAGAGGACCTTGTGTATAAGGCAGTGCAGTGCCTGCGATCAGTAGCGCAGAGACACAATGGGGCGTGATTGGACACAACAGTTGGAGCACGGGACCTTTATTGTTGTCTGCATCCCCCATGGCCTCTGTGTTACACTGTTGTTGAAGAGGGGGAGGAGGCTACATCACCTGTTGTCAATGCCCCCCCCCACCCTCCAAAACCACCCCCAACCCCCAGTCTAACCCCTCACCCTTTGGCTTTTGTCTCTCGGAACACACACGCGCACACACACTCAATGGTCTAATTAATTCATGGTTATCCTCTAGAGAAGTGTTTGGCTAGTGGGTCTGGCTCAACGACCAGCAGACGGTGGGATCACACAGAGGGGGTTAAGCTGACGGCCTCACTCCGGCCATCTGATCCCCCCTTTCTAAGATCAGAATAACCACCAGCTCTGTGCTCCGCAAGGCCGAGACCTACAATCCCATTAGTGAAGCATGAACACACCTCTGAGGTCACACAAATACACACACACGCAAACACAAAGAGGATGGGTCTGTTATCTCTGAGCAACTGAGAGTTCTGCTGCTGCAGAGTTTAGTAGGAGTGGTGATGGTAGTGTCACTCTGTTAGTGCGGTGAATAAAAACAAACACAAACCTTTCCATGGTAAGTATGTAGGTATAGTAAAGGATATTGACCCTGGAGTCCTCATGGAGACTCATCCACTGAAAATCATATTTTTCATATCAGGCAGCTGGTGAAGAACATTACCATGCTGCTGTGGATGCAAGCAAAAATGCTGGGAGGTCTGAATGTGAGACTCAGCAAGCAAATTCTTTGCTAATGAGAGGACTGCTTACTAATGCTATGAGCAACCAATTATGGAGAAGTTACAAGCATCACACTTATTTAACTGCTGAAGATTTCCAGCTCAATTTTAGATATCAGCACATGTCAATAACCTCTCTTTGAAAGACATCTAAGACACAATGATATGATAACATCAGCTGATTCAAATAGAGTAACAGCTTTAAAAGGCTAACTGAAAAATCTGAAAGGTTATTAACAGTGTAAAAGAAGCTTAAGTCTATTAGTAATGCAGCCTCCACACACAGGCATTTGAGTATTCTTTGGTCGATGTGGCAAGCAAATGACGAGAGCTGAATGGGGGATGAGATACAATTTCAGAAATCATTGACTATTATGTGACAAGAAAGTGACTTTTTTGTCAGCATTTATAGTTGGACTGCAAACAGATGTCCAATGGAACAGGAGATCTTGGCCCAGACATCTGCTGATATACTGGAAGGCCTGAAACATTGGCTGTTACTCAAAGATACTGAGTCATCAGCTGATAGTCAGTAGGTTTCCAGATTACGCTAGCTTCCACCAGCCTTGTTTCATCTTTAATCACTTGAAGATTATGTTGTTATGTTATGTTTTTATACCTTCTTTAAGTGGAAAGCACACTAAAATGTGATTCAGCAACAACAGCAGCTTTATTTAAATGTCCATTTTCATTCTGGTGTTAACAGCACTGACCTCAGCCTCTGTTTACACTTGCCTGGCTGCGGTATGAGTGCAGGTCAATGGCCACTTAGCCATACATATACAGAGTGCATAAATCCACGGATCAGCACGGCTGTACTACACTGTTTGTGACACAGCCTCAACAGAACTCCTATCACGTCCCATATGGCTTCAAACCACCGGGGTTACCAGCAGAGATACAGATCAGTTCTAGGACGGCACAGGCAGCGTGGAGAGCGAATGCTCTTTTAAGAAAGCCACACCACTTTTCTGTCCTGCACTCATAACTTCCCTAAACCCACCAAAACCCTTTCTCATTTCCAGATTCATAAACCTTGAAATCCATTTTTCTGCACAGGGGTCACAGTGATCAAAGCCAGTATGACAGGTGTGTGTACACACACACTGCGGTTTTTCTGTGTGTGTGTGTGTCTGTGTGTGTGTGTGTGTGTGAGAGAGAGAGAGCTGATAAAGGAAAGCAGCATCCAGCTGGTAACAGTGCAGTTCAGCTGTTTCTCCCACACTGACACTACTGTAGAGGATTACACAGGGTGAGAAAGTTGGCCTGGACTATAGGTACAAAGACTTACACATGTTTACACACACACACATGAAATTCACAAAAAAGAACGAGGAAGACAATTTTATCATGTCTCCACCTGTTCACTCCCTAAAATTCTCAAGACAGCTGCATCTGTGAAGGTTAACCTCAAAATGACCTTAGATCAAAGGGTGTGAGTTGGTTTGGGGGGCAATAAAAGTCTCAGAGTTTACCACAGTCAGCTTTATTTGAAGTTCCTTTGACTCCGCCCCAAGCACGTTGGAAAAAGCGCCATTTCCCCTCGCCGGTTGGTGTGAATATTCATGAGCAATAAAGCCAGGCAGAGTAGCAGGCATAATAAAAATGTCAGAGTTGTAAAGCACTCAAAGTAAAAAGCCGCCAAGAGCTCGGGCAAGTCACTCTGAATGTCAAATCTCCGCCCAGGGGTCTCTGGCCCGTTAGGACTATTGTGCTGACTAGCTTCCAACAGACGTGCCATACAAGTTTGTATGGCACATTTTCAGAATCGAAGGATCCTTTTTAGCTTGCAAAATCAGATAGGATTGGGGTGAAAAACACAATTTGGACGAATATACTAGAGATGGAGGATGTGCTCTTAAAGCAGGGCAGTGCTACACACAGGCTGGGACTACTGCTAAATAACAGCTACACAAACAGCACAAAGTGAAAGAAATTGTGCAGTAATTCTGTTGGTATGACTACTCCCTTTTCTTCCAGCATTTTTTTAAAAGCTCTCAAATGCATTATGTAGCAACACATCATCTAATGCAAAATATTTTTTTAAATGTAGAATTACTTTCAGCTGCTAGCAACATCACCTGTGAGGTTTAGCTACATCTGCTGACACTTCAAAAGACTAACAGTTCTTGGATCCAGCATCCATTCATCAAATGTGTCATTAATAAATGCAAACTAAGTCGGCAACTAAGTAGAACCATCCTTAATGAGGTATTGAGTGTGTAATTAGCATGGAATAAATGCTTGCAAAAGAACAATGGTCTGTTTACTGCTGTGAAAAAATGACTAAACACAATTGTACCTGCAAAAAACTTGTGAAAAGAAAAGAAAGGAAGAAAGTTATTTAACTTCTTCTGAATAACTATGTTTATTAAGGGTTCATAAATTCAACTAAAACTTCCTAATTTTAGCTCTCATCATCATTTGTAAAATTCCATTCCAAAACCTTGGAGTGATGCTGACCCATAAAATTTTTTCTAAGGCACACATAGATATCTTTTTATTCGGAATACTACTCTTTGTATTCACACAACTTCACTAATAAGACATATATGGTGATTTGTTTTTGCCTTGTACTTTATATTGTAATTGGGTTTATTTGAACCCAAAGGCTTTTCCCCCCTAAACCTAACCAAGCAGTGTTTTTTAATAGTCAACAGGTAGTCTGTGGGAAAAAAAATAATCCTACATGGAAATGCCAAAAGCCATAGTCCTTGGCTCCAGACCGAATCAGCCCCCATGTAAAAATGCCCAAATTCACAGCATTAAAAAGATTTTTATGGATTGGTACAAAATGTTTTTTCTCTCTACAGACACCTCCACCTTTCATAACAACTACACAGTGGACGAACACATTTGAATACTCCTAAGGTTTAAAGTTTAAAGTGAGCTTTGGTCGTTAGCTGTCTAGAAGGATTAACTCACTTGTATGTACCTCTCTGGCATGCTTGTGGTGTCGGTGCTTTCTGGGGCTATTGTAATGGAATTACTTGAAAAATATTGTGGCTCATTATAAGGTATAATCTCAGCCGCCGTCTCTATATGACATTGTTGTCAGTCTTTATGAGCAGTGCAAGGAACAGCTCATTTATATTTCATGAGTCACTGGTGATCGACCTGTTCTGAGGATGTGCTGTGAGGTGTGGGAATTATGGGAGCTAGTGCAAATAATATGTGTTAAACATTGCAGACTGAATCTGAGCTGACGACAGCAGATGTTCTCTGTCACTGAGGAACCGATAAACATTTTAGAGCCATCTTTTTAAGCCTGAACAGCTCTTTCATCTTCAAAAGAAGATTTCTGGTGAAGTATCTATAACTTCCAAGCTACAGCTAAGCTGAGGGAGTGTTGCTTCAATTCTACATGAAAGAACGTCTGGTAGAAACATATCTACTTTTTGCTTCTGTCACTTTTGGTGTATACATAAAGAACATTAAGGGACTAAAATGTGATATAAATCTTTTCAAAATAAAGCAGTTCCAGGCATGTTTGTCAGCGCTGGGAAATTCTGCCAGTTTATCCATACTGCAGCACACTGGCTGTCATCACCCTGCCTGCTTCTCAGCTTACAGCAGATGGTCCGTGAGGGGTTAAACCTCCTGAACCTTCCACCCTTCCCGCTGTGTTGGCTTTCACCTCAGTACCAAATATACACACCAATACACAATGCAGCTCTCTCTCAGTTTGCCCTCAGTGCTTCCAAGTCACCGGCTGGGGAGCAAAGTGACACCATGCCACCAAGTGCCATCTTGCGCCTTTTTGGTGCCATGCTGAGCCCCCCAGGCAGCTCCAGGCAGGCTTATGTGCCTCTGGCCTCATCTCAGGCCCCATTGGTGCTGTGCAGAGGGGCCTGGAAGGAGCTGGCACTGGCCTGGCTTTGGCTTTGGCAACTGTTTGTTCTATACAACCTC
Organism: Pundamilia nyererei; assembly: GCF_000239375.1. NCBI lineage: Eukaryota > Metazoa > Chordata > Actinopteri > Cichliformes > Cichlidae > Pundamilia > Pundamilia nyererei. The sequence goes on from NW_005187498.1 coordinate 862,213, forward strand.
CGTCTCTGTCTCTCTCTGGGGGCGATACTCCAAAAGTGTGTCTGTGTGCTGGCATGAAGACACAAGTAAAAATACATCGGTTTTCCCTCTACCAACATGGATTAGGGATGCTAATCTGTGAAAGCAACCGCTGTGTGCCAAGTTATGTCCATGTACATGTGTGTGTCTGCAGGCAGCTGTCCACAATGTCACCTCATGACACCACAGTATTAATGGAGGAAGCTGGATATACAGAAACAGGACTGATCAGCTAGTGGCACTGCAGGCTGAAATCACACTGGTGTTATAGATAAACCCTTGTGACCCTCCACCACCTCACAGAGATTGAGTGTTAGATTTTGTTGATGTGGGCCTACAAAGAAGATTAAACTCTCTGGTAACCTTTAACAGCTGTCAGATATATGGTAAGGGTGCTGGAAAACATAAAAACGTTTGGTTAAGCGCTATGCTAATGTGATGAATGAAGAAAAGCAGGAGGAGCATCTTTGCATGTCTTAAGAAGAGCTTAAAACTAGCACAGCACGAAGAAAGAGTTGAGGAAAACACTGGGGATTATTCATGTGGAGCGAGAAATGTAAGGCCTCTGTCGCTGATTCATTCCTTTCCACTTTTTGAAAAGTGAAAAGTGATTCACAACACCTCCACCTACTCTACCTGTCCAGGTTTCCACATACAGCTTACACTTCAAAAAACACCCCGCAGCTGATGTTGATACTGAAACAGAGCGAGACCAAAGTGAAAGGTAATTCTTCACGCTACTTGAGGAACGCTTTAGTCGGGGTGACGGACACACTCTGCAGATCCCAGCTGCTTATGGAGGATGTAGAATGATTCATGGGCCGTTCTTCTGTTGAGGCGAACGGGGGGAATTCAGCCTTATTATTAACTTTGTGGGGAGAGCATTTCAAGAAAGTATGACACCTGGCTGCAAAGTGTTGCACAAGAAGCTAGGGCTTTGCTAGTTTTTAGTGGGGATCAGGGTTTGTTTGACCATATTCAGCTGCTTTCCGTTAGTGCAACAAGAGATGGTTATAGTTTTAAAGGGAGGTCGATACTAGGAGAAGCCTGAGTGAGGGGGATTAGAGGAAATGTGAATCTGCAACAGCTGCTGGAGGCAGGTTTGTCTAAATGAGCAGATTAAGAAAGATATCAGAGTAGAGCCTGGCTATCACTGTCACAACAATGATTCTGCTCATTATAGATGTCATCTGACAAGTCATATTATATGTCTACACAGAGAGAGCAATTAACTAGTCCCCAACTATGTTTGTATTATAAACTGACAGGATTTCTTGAAATTACCTGCTGGCGCTGTCAAAATAAACTTTTACTTTATAATGATTTTCTAAAACTAAAGGAAATAAGAGACTCTAGCAGCAAAGATTTAATTGGCTCTGCCCAATTTCACTGTTAACAGGAAGCATGGTTATGGGGAAAAAAATCAAGAGGTGTTTGTTGGAAACCCATCTGACAGGAGAATGTTGTATTTTAAGGATCGAACATCTGCTAGTGAGAAGCTGCCAACTAACAGTGGCCTTTGGTCCCCTCCCTGCGAGACAGTTTTTCAGCTTTCCTGTCCAGTGGCGACAACTGTTATCTCTGTTGTCGGAGCTAGCTGTCATCTATCTACATTAACAGGCCTGGTCACAGAGGCCTGGGCAGTGGAGGCTGGAGAGAAGGGTGAGTGGGCCATTTGTGGCAGGGTGGGCTCCGGGTAAAGCTGCCAGGAGATCTGACACCAAGGTCAGGGGTGGTGTCTTAAGTTAACTCAGCCAAGTGAAAGCGATGATAAGAGAGCAGAGTGTTTGAAGTTTCCTCGGCACACCTCTGCTTTTAAAACGCAGCTAATATTATTTTTCGTTGAGTTTTATCTGTGATTTAGTTCATTACTGAAATTACATGATATTTGACACTTGTTATGTGGACTGCTTTTCTCAATATACACCATATTCTATTGTTTCTTGTTGCCTCTGCTGCTTAGTATTTTGCCGAACCAGCAAAGCCCCTCTGCTATGGAACCAGCTCCCAGTTTGGATTCAAGAAAGAGAGGGCATTCCCTACTTTTAAGTTAGACTTTAAAGGGCTGGAACCTGTGATGCTATAGGCTCAGGCAGCTGGGTGACTTCTCATGAGGCACTCTTTTTTTCTGTCTTCCCTCACCTCCCAGCCAACAGATCACAACAGATGGTTGCCCCTCCCTGAGCCTGGTTTTGTCTGTTAATGCCGAGTTTGTCCTCCCCACCATCGCCCAGTGCTGCTCATAAGGAACCATCCTTTTTCTCGTGCTATAGGCTTTTTAATTTATAATACAAGCATAAAACACTGAGATCACGGTTGCTGTGAACCCACGCTAAAACACACACACACTCACACAAGCTCCACAACTGAGCCTTATAGCAAAAACATCAAAGACACTTACTTGCCACTTCCAGCGATGCATTGCGACTGACTGCTTCACCCAAGTAGTTGCGTGCCACACACACATACACACCCTCATCAGGTTTGCTTCGCCTTCCATGTACAATTCGCAGAAAGAAGAGGGAGCCGCTGGGTAATAGCATCCTGTGGGACCGAGGGTCCTCTCGATCAGTCTCGACCCGCTCTCCGTCTTTGTACCATTCCACCATCGGGGTCGGACGCCCCTCAGCCTTACAGTTGAGGGTAGCTGGCTCCCCCTTGGACACAATTAAATCAGAGGGATGCTCTACAATCCGAGGGGCGGCATCCTCTAATCTGGGTCGGGATCCTGGTGGGAAAAAGACACCACAGAGGAGAGACGAGTTAAAGACTACATTTGTGGTGCATGTTTTATTGTGATACAGCCAATGTCATTTGACATATCACGTCATGAGGAACACAGCATCTGCTTAGTCATTAATGCCAAATTATACAAAAACCTCATTTTAAGGCACTGAACTGAGTATAAGCCAAAGTTTGTACGATGGGAATACCGTAAAACTACATTGCTCACAGACTACGGATGTGAAGAACATGGTTACAAAAGCATACCAGTGGAAAGAATCGCACCTAACGAGCCTAAAAGTCCTCAGCCTCTTTTTTTCCTTTTTATATATTGGCCACTACACACAAAAGGCAAGTGGGCGGCAAAACTTGTAAAAACACACTCAGCTCGCCTATTTCCAAACCTCTTGAGCTGGACTGCAGCTGAACTCGTCATTTTATCACCAACAACACGACTGTGTGAAATGAGCACATAATGTTACATTTCAAGTATAACTCGAGAGGACGTGTGAAATTACATGCTCTAAATTCAGCATCTATAAAACTAAAAGCAAATCCTCGAGCCGTGGATGAGAAGCATGAAGGCAGTAAAGGCGCAGGAACCACTCTGATCTCAAGCCGATGAGAAAGTAGGCTGACTGAACCGTGCACATACTAAGATACTGAACACGTATAATCAGCTCTGTACTTTACTTTCAAAGAATGCTTTGCTGAATGGTCTCGACAGGTGTTTGGGGTTCAGGTTTGTGCTAATCTGTCCAAATGTATTGAATTCTTGTTCAGAGCTCTGCAAGTTTTCTCAATCTCTTCTGAAAGTTGGATTGAAAGACAGAAGCAGAGAGAGATTAAAGTGGGGTAACTCCCCCAGGTTCTTCTACCACCTCCAAATGTTGCTCTCCTTCGCCCAATAATCAACCTCAATCAACCAGTTGGGACAACTAGTAAATCCATATTTTTTTCACAATGAAACATAGAAAACATGTCAAATATGTAAACCGAGACACTTTAAAAGCACTATAAATGCTGAAAGGTTTATGGAAGTTTAGGATCAACATATGCACCCATCTATACCGCATACTGTGTCTATTACAACACCATGGCATCGTGCTGAACTGCCCTGCCTGCAGTCCAGACCTCTCACCAGTTGAAAACATTTAGCACATCATGATGTGATCTGATAACAGACAAGAACAGGACAACATTCCAGCAGCTGGTCTTCTCAGTTCCCAGACTTTCACAGACTGTTGTTCAAGTGTGGATGCTGTTCCTATCAAATTCAAAGTCACACTGTTTTTCTCTGTTTAAACATTTGACGTGTTTTTGTGTTTGAATTTAATCCAAATCATTACATTCTGTGTTTTTTGTTTTTTACATTTTAGACAATGCCTGATTTTTTTTTTTTTAGAATCAGAGTCGCAAATGATAGCATGACGGTCGTGCTGTAACGTTAGAAAAGCAATAACATAAACTCAAAAACCACGAGGCACAAGTGAAACATCACCCTGGAGAGCAAACAAAAGCAAGAGAAGAGGAGGTGCATCATCGTCTGTGTTTTTCAGACGCTTGTGGGATTCATGAGTGTATTTCTGATTTGTCTTGCCTCACCACTATACTACCAAGCCATGCTGTTTTGTAAATTATAAGAGTGCTGCAATGCTTAGCAATATCCTAATGTTGAGCAGTGTTGTCTTTTTAGAACATTCACAGCAGGAGATTAGCCTGAGCGCTGTGCATTTAACAGGAAAACAGAAAACATGAATTGCTGTTTATTTTTTAGGAGCGCTGCAGCTGAGCTCCAGACTGTAGTTTTATTCCACACCACTGAAGCCATGATTGTTCAAATAAGACTTAAATAGGTTTTGTCTAAATTGCTTTCAATCATGAAAGCTTTTGTGTAAATTTGCATGTAAAGAAGACTGAAAACAAAAAGAAGACAGAGCTACAAGTGAGCAGATAGTGACACTGTTGCATTTGGACAAATCTTTAACCTAGGAGGTGATCAGCTCCCTGTGCTTATCCTCTAATATTGAGAGATAGCTTAAAACGTGCCTGCAGCATAGGAAAGTTGTAGACTGTATGCTGCAGGGTGACAAAAAAGAAAGAAAGCTACAATAGTTCATCCCACAGGTGCATGGATAAAAGGAAGTTCAAAGGTTAAGACTTTCCTGATAACGTCTGATAAGAAAAGCAGTCAAAATTCTCGCCTTCAAAGCGACAAATCCTCAAGAAGGTTTTGGGGGATTAAAAACTCCACTTAAGTGCTTCCTGCCGATGGGATATAGAGTACCATATGACAGTCTTGCTCTCGATGAAATTACATTCAAAGAGATAGGAAGCTCAGGATAGGAGGAAAATGTGCAAAAGCTTTGAAGTTGCTTTTAGTTAGAATCAAATAGAAGCTGGAAAGCATGCACTAAAAGCACGACACAAGATAAGGATACACCTAAAATTACATTTAAAACACTGTTGTTTGTTATCTTGTATCAAACATTACCACTTTCTTCACATTTCAGTTGACTAAAATGTTTTTACAGTTTTCGTTTTTTGATGACTTTGAACTGGGGCTGAAAGTGGTTGTAATTTAATTCAAGAATTCATGATAGTTTAATTTATACAAACGATTCCCTTGTGACGGAAAATATAAGCCTGAACTTGCACTGATCAAATTTAGAATCAGCGCTGTCGTTTTCTTTGAAAACCCAAATGGAATTCTACGCTGCAGCACTACCAGAGAAAACTTTTGATGTGAAGGATTTCTAAAAATGAATCAAATAAAGTAATATTGTTAAAAGGTTGCTCTTCTGTCGAATGCTAACAGAAAACAGTTGTCATTTGGTTAAGTGCTCTCTGACCTCCCTCAAGGCCTCTGAGCTGTAGACTGTTCATCTAATAGCTTTAAGGTAGTAGCATCGTGGCTGAGCTGAGCCTGTCTGATCGGGGATATCTGGAAGAGAGGAAGGGGGGGTGTCTGTTGTGAGAACTCAGCAGGGCACAGCCTTTAAGAGCTGACTCATAAATTTTACAGTAAAAGCTGGTTGGAACAAGTCATGTGGAAATGTAAAGCAAAGGCTTTTAAGTAGGACGAGACCATCATGTGCGACTGAGCTAAATATTATCAAGAGAACGTCCAAGTTGCAACCACTGAAGACCAACTCTTGACAGATCATACGCCTGCTATCCACAGCAAAGCAAGCTTGGAGAAATGAACTCTCTCCCACTGTAGGAATATGTGGCATGTCACACAGAAAACTACGGCTCCACTGAAAGGATGACAGCAAACTGTCACTGCACCTGAGAAATCTTCAACAAGTATTATGGGAAAATGTCATTTTCTCAGCGTATACAATACCCACATTGATTCTGACATAGATATGATGTTACAGAAAGGCAAAATGGTTACAGATCAACATAACAGAAAATGACTATACTGCTATGCATACAAGGATATTTGAATTTCTAGGGCAAGCAGCACTGCTCAGCTACTGAGCTCAAAGTGAGCGTAGACGTACGGTATGTAACGGATAAGGGCAAGGCTGGAAAAGATGAACTCCAATCAGGTTAAATGGACAGTTTGGAGTCTCGACAGTCTGACTGCTTGTCTTGAGAAGACTCTAATAGGAACGTCTGGGCCCTCTAAGGACCTATTAGCTCCCGTCCATCGTGTAATACAGATGGCAGCAACTCTCAATGATACATGTGAGATAATAAAGCCACAGGGATGCTCTAGGAGTCTATCCTGTGAGAACTGCAGTCTGGTTAACAGGGAGTGAAGAAAAGATGCAATACTGTCTAAATTATCAAATCAAAAACAGATACTGTGTGAGAGTTCCTGTTTAGATCCTGTTGCGAAAATTGTTTTTATTTCCTAATTAAAAAACTGGACAAAGAAATACAAGAAATGCAATATGAAACTTTCTGCAGCTTTGCAGTCACCACATCCCATCTACAGGAGAAACTTTAAGACATTCTCATCACGGCTAAAGAACAGGACTATTGGCAATAATGAATTATGTAACGCTGTACAATGCAAGGATAAAGGCTGTGCAGTGTTGTTTTGTTACACTGCTGAATGAAGGGTAAATTTAGACAAAGGGTAAATTCTTGGGAGTAACCAAGGAAAAGTCAACAAATTAACATGTGGATATAATCTAAGTGCAAAATCTCAGGCTCCTTAATGTCATCCTCTCCAAAAACAGGTATGGGCAACAGTTCATCAGTAGTAACATTTCTGGCAGACTGAGAATTGCAGATTGAGCCCAACCAATACATTAGTGGGGGCAATATATAAGATATCAGCTATTTGCTGATATACTAGCCTCAGCACATAAAGAATAGACAAGAGAAACACCTTATAAGCATGTTAGAAGGGTTGATAATGCAGTCTGTTCCCCAGAGGGCAAAGTAACTAAGTACAGTAAGTTATTAATTCACTTGTTGTGACTTGTAAATAACTACACTTGACAAATGATTTGAGTGTCTAAAAGATTCAGACCAAGTTTTTAACTCACCAGACGTTCGGGTCAGTGTTGATCCTACATCTGTATCAGCTGACACTAATCTAGACCAACCAGACTTTCTAATATTTCCAATTATTGTCATCTTTACTTCACTTTCTGCAAATATCTCTCAAGACTATGTCTGAAAAATGTCTTTAATTGAACTGTTTCTGATGCATGAACTGTAATCTCTCATCTATGAGGGGAACCCCCCACCAACACCCCACCCTCACTGCATCTACAAACTCATTAGCCTATAGTGATAATGCTGGCAGGGCTGTGATCAATCGCGGCTTCTGGTAAACCTAGTGGAGTTTTTCTTTTTCAGGTTTAATCAACTACAAATGTGCTACAGGTGTGCTGTCTATCTGCATTGTTACTACATCACAGTAATTCAAAGAGCAGATAGTTGGACATCTTTACCATAAAAATTAAAAGTAAAATAAATGGAAATAAATAAATCAGATCTAATTTTTTTACATGTCAGTATGTTAACATATATGCGATTATGTATTTTGAAATTTTAGGAAACCTGTTGCATTTGAATTTGCCTGCCACTTAAAAATGTTACTCCCTTTACGTTCGCTTCTCTTCTGTAGCACTAGCTATACTGAAGCACCACAACCAGAACATCTCTGGATTGTTGATGAGTGGGTACAGTAAATGATATGCAAGTAAATGTACAGTAAATGATTTCTTAAACCTCCTACGTCTATAGGATTCTCTTTTATGTGTTATTGTTCCTTAAAAATTGGATTAGAATCGGACTGGAAGGTGGACAATGATGTAGAATATTAACTCTCCTCAAATGTGCTAAACACAAAGTAGCAAGTCTGTTTTGAAAATGTGAGCAGAAAATAAGGATAACTTTCTCAAAGTGTAGTAAGTAAAAATCAAATGAATTCAGTCGCCTCGAGGCGCTTAAATAAATCCTCAAGTGCAGGTACCAAAAAATAAAACACTTAAGTGCAGTAACAAAGTATTTGTACTTCAGTACTTCCCACCCCTGCTTATATACTTACAGACAGTTAAGTCTGTAAGTATTTATGTCCTTCCATAACAGCCTTTCTTCAGCTGTAAAGTGGGATGATACAGTAAGATCCCTAAGGACCCCAAAGCGCTTCACACATCCAGTCATCCACCCATTCACGCACACATTCACACACTGGTGATGGCAGCTACATTGTAGCCACAGCCACCCTGGGGCACACTGACAGAGGCGAGGCTGCCAGACACTGCCGCCACCGGGCCCTCTGACTACCACCAGTAGGCAACGGGTTTATATATATATACATATATATTTAAATATATATATCCTGAAACATCAGTAGAAATGCAGAAACTTTCAAACATCTTCAATGATTTTCACAAACAGGGGGAGTTAATTAAACCCGTGAGGGTGACGGAGAAATAGCGAGGACAGTGAGTTCACAAAACAAATGAAAAACTGGGAAGAAAACAGCCGAGGGGAGCACCAACCACCACTGCAATGTCCTTTCTGTAATGGAGCCAGAAAAAGTATCGAGCTAGAACTTTGTCTCATCTAGTACAAGAATAAATGTCTTGGTGTGTCCTGTGCTTTTAAAAGGAGTACAAAAGAAAAATCACAGATATCTACAGTTGATTCCGAGCCCCAGTCCTGCCTTATTGCACAACAAACACAAGAGACCTTTCATCATTTACTTCTTCTTAAATGATAAAAAAAAATCAGAACACCCAGTAACCTGGTATCTGTCCAAATGGTACAAGACTGGGGCTGATGATTGATCTGCATTTGATCACCGCACCACTGGCGTCTTCCAAGACATAAAGTAGAAAGATATCTATTCTGTATCTTTCAAGAACACCTGGACAATTAATTGAAAATGAATCAAAGCTAATTCAGAACCTCTAATTGTGCTCTAAAGTGATTTTGATTTGAAGGCACATCACCCATTGCTGACAGCATTTTCCAAACACAGATGGTACAGTGATGGTCAGACTCATGCAGCAAATCCAAGAAGGGTCCTCATTTTGTCTGATATTTGTACAAGGCTCAATCTTGAGGTCAACACAAATCTTGCGCTGCAGCCATAAGTACAAGCTGTCTCCAGCATGCAGCCCACCCCTGAGCAAACCACAGCGACTCACAGAAGGTTTCAGCGCATTAGTGGAGCGTGAATCCAGTCCACTAGTCAAATTATAGGACACACAGAAAACAAATATTATATTATGGAAAACCGTGTAAGGAGCTCTGAAACGCTCTTTACTTAGTTTGTCAAAGAAAATTCTCACTAAGAAGAATCTTCGCAATTAATAATTGATTTATTTCTGGTTTGCAAGTCAAAAGAATCTAAACTATGAATAAAAACTAGAGCAACAAGCTGAAATCATGAAATTTAGAACATTTCTATGTGCAAAAGTATAATAAATAACACAATAAATAAATTAAAAAAGGATCAAAATATGTGATAACTGAACTTCTACCAATGGCCCGATCACCTCACTTGTATCTGTAAATTTCATATTATAAAGTGCTGTGAAAATGCAGCAAGGAAGTTAGGTATAAAAGTTCTATTGAAATACATAACAACACTGTGTATGTATCAGAAACGTTTGGTTGACGATGGCCTTGGAGGGAAAAGGACATAAAACGTGGACGGCACTCCAGCCCAGCGAGTCTTCCAAACCAGACAGGCTGAGAAATGCCTTTCATTTCAATGTGAAGGACTTGAAAATAAATCAGAATACTGCAATACATCAAACACTGCATTCCTTATCGCTCTGTGGTGATTTGTGGTAAAGAAGACAGATTAACCCAGGCTCTGCCTTAGCAAGTCAAATTAAGCCTAAGATGAGCTAACCCTCACACTGCGCTCAAGATAACCGACCTTTCCTCCAGAGTCTGCTCCTTCTGGTTAGAAAAAGTTTCTTTCTGTTGAAATAAAAGTACCTCTGACTGGCTAACAGGGGGAGCGTAATAATCTTTAAAGAGGGAACAGTGGAGTGAAGAAGATGCTGTAATTTATTTTCCTCTCCTATTTTTCTTTGTAAAGATTTCTTGTTTTACAGTTCCTCCACCTTCTATTTACTGAAGCTGCAGGAAGTGATTTGGAAATGTGTATTCAAAGTTAAACTGGCAGCAGCGAACGAGGCAAGCTGCAGTTTTTTCCTCCAGCTTTGTACTCTTTAACCCTCTGGGGAACATAAAATGAAGTACTTGCATGACAATACAAAGTGGCTTTAACTGAGCCCGTGTTGATGCTAAGCATCTAAATGAGTGGGGTCAACTTTGGAAAAGGAACTTCTGTGTTTTTTATACTGTCTCTGCTGAGGTCGTGAACAGTTTGGTGGGAAAGGGGCCGAAGCTGCTTCGTCCTGCTCCTTTCTTTGAAAAGCAGGGATCATGGAAATGTGAGTGAGAATGGCCCTGTGAGTATAGCCTCTTCCTCTGGTGAAGAACCTGTATGAGCTGGATGTTCGCGCACGCTGACCAGGCAGAAGCTTGAGAGCAAAGTGCATTTTCTGCTCCAACAGGAAGAAAGCATTTTCCCACTAAAAATGTTCCTGGTGGTACAAGATGCCTGAGAGACTAGAAAGTTGATTAAGCTTTGATTTACTTCCACCTACAGAAACAAGACTGAAGGGCTGTGAAATGTCTTAAAAATTGACATTTCTACTGTTTACTTTGAAACATACGTCAACAAGACCCCACCTGACATTTTGGTATGAATAATCATAATAATGTGGGGGATGTTTCAGCTAAACTATTCTTTCCAGCCCAGCATCCTTCAAGTTATCACAGACCTTGTCAGTTGGAGCTCCAGCAGCCCGATGGTAACAAGCATCGATTTTGTTTTCTGCTCACTCCACCAAAGCGGTTTCAAGCTTTGAAAGAAGAAGAGAACAGCAACTGTATTTGGTGACTGAACTCCCACACTTCATCCCATTTCACTGTAAGTGCTCTTTGTGATGAGCGCAGAGCGGGGGTAGGTGGGTGGGAAATATAAGCATGGAGATAGTTAGTGGATGGTTTGGCTCCAGAAAGGCTGTATGATGATGGCACGATTGTTCATTATCTCTAATTATCTGTCCATTAGTGATCGCTGACGAAGGTGCAGTCTCTCAGTCGTGTCAAAGAGGAAATCCTCGAGGGGACTCCAAGACAGGAACAAGGCTGGTTGTGGGTGGCCAAACACATCAGTGAGGAAATGCCACTGGTTTCCTGTCCCACAACAGTATATTTCAAGATTAGCCCCTATTGGATGTGTGTCCCCTTATACAAACAGACACAAATGTGCAGGCTGGCTGCTATCTCTCTGAAAACACACATCACACCACATCGTATTTTGAGGGAGGAAAGGGTCGAGACAACGACTTCCTGAAGAGGATCCACGACATCACTAACATGACAAAAATAACCATGGTGCATGGTTTTATTTTGTTCTACTGACTCTTAGCTTGATAGTCAAACATGAAATAATCTACATGGAGAGTGCCTGTATTATTAAAAAACAGCTCATGAAACCATGATAGCAATTAGCTCAATCATATATGATACACATTTCCAAGACCCTTTATTTAAGTGGTAAAATGCAGCCTTGACATACTGTTGAGGACATTTCAAGTAACACTGGTCCTGATGTATCATTAAGTCATGAAGTGAAAAGCTGTAAAGAGCAAGAGCTGGATTAACATCCAGCTGCTGTCACTTCTATAAGTGCTACAAATTCAAAAGATTTTTGAGGTGAAGGTAAGGTGCCTATTAAAGAAATCAGTCAATTAGTCATAGCTATCAATCACCCACCAGGGCAAACAAACAGCCATAGAGACACTCAAAGTCCTCCTATCCCCAACTCGATGTGTGTATCGACACCGTCATCAGAAAAAAAAGTTGTCCCTGTCAGTTTTTTACCTTGCCATTAAATCATCAACAGTAGCTGTCAGTTTCTGGCTACTACGACATCACCTTGACACATCCGTGTAGAAAATAATCCATTATCAGGTGGCTTTTTCTCATGCAGAGCTTTTGAGTGCCAGACTCACAAATATATCCACAGCACTGAGTTACTGCTCTGACAGCTGTGGCAGTACCCACGGGCTTTTTCTTTGACTCTCCAGCAGTCAGAGTTATGTCACTGCTTCAAACATCGGCAGATAACATAAACAGGATAAACATGAAATCTGACTGGCTGCTTCACCAGTCAGATTTCATGATGACCTCACCCTTTATTAGACAGATAGTCAGACACTGAAGCGATAAAAGGATGAGGAGTGTAAGTGTTTGTAAGAACAATGCAAACACTGCTTACCCATATGGAAAAGAAATAGTAAAAACTTGTAAAAGACTTGCATAAGATGTGGCCTACTTCATATAGTGAATCATATAAGGCTTATATGATTTACTCATGAAAGTGGCCACTTTCATATATTGTTTTAGTAAGTATCCAAAACATACAAGTTTCATTTATATAATTTTTCTAGGGATCTTATATCTGTTTTCACTCTTGTATGCTTTTCATACAAGTTTCACACAAGACAGATACAAACTTTATAAGATTTATATATATCTTTTCCATATGGGTAATCATCCAGGTAAGCAAATCCCATTAAGTTGAATGTGTTCATATGGGAGAAATGTTTTGTCACTCATCCAAGTAACTGAAGGTCAGCACCACTGACTAGCAATGGGCTGTGCGCTCAGATTTGTGTCTCACTGCCAGCCTGAATGCAATTCGCACAAACAGTTATTATATTTAAGGGAGAATTATTTTTTCACAGAGGGCAGGTAGGTTTGGATAACATATTTCCCTTTTTAAGTGAAATGATTATTCAAAAACTGTACTTGAGATATCTTTGTCTGAAATCTAATGTTAGGGGTAATCCATCTGTCTGCAGCCCAAGGCTGGAAGCTTAGGTATACTGTGTTGGGCCCTAAAGGCAGTTGCACTTGAGACCTTCAAGGAGTAGGGAGTGCTACGGTAACTTGGCCTGCCAGCACCCGCTGCTAAATAGAGATGAGTTTAAGTCCTTTCCCTTGATGCCTGATGAAGAAGGAGCTCAGTGTTTGTTGATTTTGGCTCGCTGTGGTAGGAACATGCAGCATAGATAATAAGCAGTGCCATTAAGAGAGGGAGCGCAAGCCTTAGTTTGCAGATGAACGAGCAAAAACACCCCACTGACATGTTTACAAAGTGCTTTTATTTATTTACTACAGCCCAGTACACAAATAACTTGTTATTAATGCATCATGAGGTGCAGTCAATCTGATGTGTAATGGATATTTGTGACTGTGAAATTCTATTATCATGGGTACGCATAATAAGCGGCTGTTCAACGACTAGCATACGCAAATTCACCTCATGTTTTTTTTAGCATTACTTATTATTCATTTCTAGAACTGGTTGACCAGCAGCTTGAAAAAAAAGCAAAACTACTCAAATAAGATTCAGAAAGTGGATGGATGATTAACGCTGCTGATTCTGAGGTAACAGGAGGAGGAGTTTTAGTTCCTTGCCCCGATTTCGAGTGTTATTTTTCAACCGGCGCAAGTTAGGATCTTCTTGTAGCTTGAATGCTACACTGTGCCTCATTTCAGTGCATCATGCTTGAATGTATTGACAGCCTAATTGATCTGTGCAGAACAGATGGGCAGGCAGGTGGGGGGAGGAGGAAGGTACGCTCACTGTGCGAGTGCATGTTTGTTCTCGGAAATGACTACAAAGCTTTTTGTGTCTTTTTTCTTTCTACAGAAAAAGGAATGTTGTCAATATTCCAAAAGCAAAAACAAAATGAGCTACTGCTTATTGGAGCGCTGTTAGGAGCCATTCCAGTCGGCAGTGATGACTGTAACATAAAAATAACAAAGTAAATCTAGGTTTACAATGTGGAGTGCAGCTGGTAAAAGTCTCGCGCTGGGCTTCCATCTGAATAGCCACCTAAATGGAACGGTGCTATCTCATTTTTGAAACACTGTACTGGTTACTGACTGCCAACAGAATTCACAAGAACTGTTTTGTATCAGTGTCCATTAGTACGTCCATGGGTTTGTGCAAAAAGCATTTTTCAAGCAGCACATTCATCTCTGTGGGACACATCTTAGAAATTCGGAAAAATAAAAATACACATCTTTTTACTTTAGTCATTCACGTGGTTTTAGTTTTAGAGTGAACTGGTCTTTTTGCCACCAGGATCTAGTGGTTGTGCCCCAACTTTAAAGAGGACTACTCAGACATCTCAATACAATCTCGGCAGCAGTTATAACTCCTGTCAAACTGTCCTTGATCAATCCATTAAACCCCTCCAAACCTCCTCCACTGTAACTCACTGAGGCTGACAGCATGTCTGAAAAACCTTGTGCGCAAAATGCACAACTGCCAGAAACAGAAGAAAGGGTTTTAAACAATGGCCATCTCGGTAATTGTGCTATTTCAGCCACATTACACCCCACGGTACTTCCCTCCCTAAAGGAAATTGAGCTGTGTGCTCAGACTGTAATTACAGAGTGGTTATCTAGGTTTGGTGTCGGCTATTTCATCTGGCAACTAGTCTGGTGAGGACATCCACATTGCAACAAAGCAGCTGTTTTCAGCTCCTGCCTTGAAGTCACATCAATAAAGTACATTGTAAACACATGAGTCACTGACAGTCATTGGAGAAGAGTTTCCTGAGGTCATCGAGGTGACTGATAGTGACAGCGGTGATTGGCAGATTCCAGTGTCATATTACTGGAAAAACAGTCTGAGACCAGACTCTGTGACTCTGGCTCCGCATGAACGGCCCCTTCACACGAAGACGAGGGATGGAGAATCATTCCTAAACTCTTCTTCATTGCGTCTTCTTCTCCACATATATCTGTGCTGGCACTGATCTGAAGCTTCTTCTTCCTTTTAATCTATGCCACTTTGTATAACAGTATCAGAGTGTGACAAGAACACACATTTAAATGTAAATTTACCGACGGGGAGGGGGGGGGGGGGAGTCTGCTGCTAAAAACAGTACAGTTCTCTCTTTTTTTTAACTCACCATGTGTTTGCTAAAGTGAAAATAAGCAGCTTTAATCCAGCCTTTATAGTCCCTGAGGAGCATCTGGAGTCAGTGAAGGAGCACTTTCACAGATGCTGAGTTCATAGGCAATGTTTACAGGCTTGTAAAAGGGAGCCTCAGCAGTGGGGCTGGGCCCAAAGACACCACACTGACACAAACGATATCATCCCACTTGTGTCAAAAAACATTGCTTTAGCACATGGAGGTTCATCTGTGCTGAACACAGACATGAATGCATGTTGACAAAGAGCCTGTAGCCAACTGGCAGCAATTTCAGTTATACACGTGTGATTGATGGAGGATCTGAGGATCCAGCAGTCTCATTTAAACATATCTCTATCATCCCAGAGGTGTCTGATGTCTACAAGAAAGAGCCATACTATGACTCGTAGTGTGCGTATGTGGCAGATTTCGCTTCTGAAAGCTGAAATCAAAAGCACCATATGCATACGTCTGAAGGCAGAGTCATGAAACAACAAAAGCCAATATTGTGCATCATACATTTATATCCAGGGATTCGGTGACACTTAAACCTACACTGTTTGGTACTCTCCACCACACAGACTGGGACATAGAGGAGCTGCTTAACATTTTACACGCAGCAGCAGCTGGTAAAGGCTTTTTCCACCAAACCTTGTACAGTAGCAAGAAAGCATGCATTTTTTAGCAATGCTGTCCACAGAGGGATTCAAACTTTCAACCCTGCCACACTCACTTACAGTAGTGGAGAAGAAACTGAAGGGTTTTTGTTTCACAATTGCATTGTGTCCATAATTCATCTAATGGGCCCAATGCTAGAGATAAATGAGCCAGCAAAGTCAGATTTCTGTGGGGAGCAGATGCTGGTGATAATCCAGTATCCCCTGGGCAGGTCACACAGTAAAGCTGCATATGGGCTACTCTGCTGTCTGTTGTTCCTAAGTGGCCTTTTAAGTGACATCATCTAGGAGGATTACTCACTTATGCACAAATGCTGACATAAAGGGGGCTTCCTA
Organism: Pundamilia nyererei; assembly: GCF_000239375.1. Taxonomy (NCBI): domain Eukaryota; kingdom Metazoa; phylum Chordata; class Actinopteri; order Cichliformes; family Cichlidae; genus Pundamilia; species Pundamilia nyererei. The sequence goes on from NW_005187498.1 coordinate 878,471, forward strand.
CAAGATCAGCTGACTGATGTGAAATAGTAACTTTGTAAACTTTATAACGGACATTGTACAAGTGTTTTGTTTGTTTGATAACCATAACCACAAAACAAGCAATTTAAAACTTACCATATGCCAAACTTCCGAGTGCAAATACAACCAGTAAGGGAACCAGAGCCGGACTGTACTCCATTATACAAATGTGCACATAGGTAGATAAGGTTGGTGGCAGTCTTTAGGCTGTCAAACAGCAGGAGCAGCACTTATAATTTCCACACAGACCCACAAATGAGCGCCAGCCTATGGTATGAAATGTCAGCAACTAGCAGCGGACTCCGCAGGCAGCATCTCAGCCGCTCTACAAATAAACCACAAGTTCAAACTTTAATCCCTCAACGCTTCTGCAAAATCTGCGCTTAGTGTCGTACAAAGCAAGCTGCAGGTGATGATCGGAGGGGCGGCTGAGAGTGAGGTGAAGGCGGCGCCCGGTCAATGAGTCCCGTTTTTTCCTCTTTTTGTTTGTTTTTAACAGAGGAGAAACATTCATCAGGGCTTAGTCCTGTAGAAAAACAGCCCCAAAGTAGCCGGAGTCATCGTACCAGGACGAAACGTCCACTTTGTTAAAAGCTCAGCTCCATGTGTGTCACTGCTCCGTCCCTCTCTGTCGCTCCGCCACCAGCACTGAGCCTCAGCAGCAAACAGTGCGCTCCCGGAGCCAAAGCGCACCACGGTAACAGTGGCCACAATGGCATTACCGGCTTCCGCTTGTGCTTTCAAAATAAAATTCTGATGAAGCAACCTGATGCAATGCCTACGGCTATATTATAAATTGATAAGTTAGAGAAGCATATCTTTAAGAGGGTAATCACTGGAAAATGAATATTAAAAAACAGCTGTGTTAATGCCAGTGGAGCCGGCAGGTCCTGACTGACCTAACAAAATGTGAATGATTGGTTACAGAAATCATTCAACCTGTCAGGGTTTCTATGCACCTCATCTAATAGTTTCGACTCCGGAATATCTATCTATCTATCTATCTATCTATCTATCTATCTATCTATCTATCTATCTATCTATCTATCTATCTATCTATCTATCTATCTATCTACACAGAGAGAGAGGGAGAATCTACACTATTAACAAAACCACATCTCAGTTAAGCTGTGACAAAACCACCAGCCTGCTGTAACAGTATGCTGAAGGCAGACTCAGCATGCCTCCGGTTCATCCTTGTTTAATTCCGACTAACTTTACCACTCCAGTACCATTCTCTTAAAGGGCCAGTGCGCTCAATTTCAATGCGTATGTTGCGGGAGCCTCCGAGGGACCATTACAGTGAAACCTTGTCAGGCTATGTATGTAATGTTCGTATACCTTCTAACCAACAAAACACGATAGGACCATGACCAGTTAGTCATTTCTGTTAAATTCAGATTTAAATAAACTTCAGGGTCTTAGAGACACAACAGAGGCAACTACAGTTGAAGCAAAACGTTTGTGAACCTTCTCGTAACTCCCATAACATCTGCTTGGATTAATAATAAAATGGCAAAAGTTACTAGTGGAAATATTTACTTGGTTTTTTTTTTTTCAGCCATTACTGTGGGTGATTACTCAGTGTGCTTGATCTGGACATGAAAAGTAGATACGGTTAGTGTTTCGTCAGATTGTATTTTGGCTATAATTGTAACTTAGATGAAGATTAGAGACGAGTAACCAATACAGAATCCCACAAGTAATCCAAACAGTTTTGTACTTTGTCTCTGTTACTCCGTTTCTGTGTCCTCCATGCGCTGGTAAGATGTTTCCCACTTAAGCTGTGAATTTTCCTCAGCATTGAGAAGAAGTCACCATGCTGTTCAAAAAAGTCCAGATGTATAATATGCAATCAAAGACAGCTTGGACACTTTATCTTACATCTATATAGTTATATATATGAATATTTTGCATCCTTGAACACGCTATGAAGAGCATGAATGCTAATGTAGTGCTGCAAAGATTCATGATCTTTGCATTCATTCAGAAACCACCTTTTTTTTTCTTAAACTGAACTCATAATACTCAATGAGGCGCAAATGTCAGCTTTTATCTCATGGCTGTTATCTAAACACACAGGCATAAATGATTTTGGCAATAGTTTGAATCCAAATGCAAATTTCTCTTACATGTGTACGACCTTTGATTGTGCCGACTGTGATGCTATGTATACAAATAAGGCGATAGAAATGACTCAGGCACTAAAAGATGCAAACAAGCCCCCCACACTGCTGCAAAATGTCACTATTTATCTGAGCACAGGCTCTGCCTGCAACTGATGGAAAGCGAAAAGCAATATTACATGTGCCAGGAGATACGGCAAACTGCAGCCAATGAAACTTGACTTAAGAGCCACAATTCTGCAATAAGGAATGATTGGCTAGAGTGCTGTTGAGCTGAATAAATATTAGGGGTCAGAAAGAGCTGGTAAACACACAGCTCTTGACATTTATAGAAATGCATTGAATGGTGGTTTGCATCAAGCTGCGCATACTAAGTTGAGCTTTAACACATTCTGTCTCGCTGTGTTCTCAGCATTGCATGAAACAGAAATAATTCCACATCAGTAAGGTCACAGTGTCTGCTGCAGAGAGCTGAAAATAAATCCTCTCTTTTTGGGTTAACAGGAAAAATGAGAAGCAAGCGCCACTTAAACACCCCTGATATTTCTTTCATGTTTTATGCATGTACATGTTTAATTTAATTGCAGAAACTGATTAATTGAGCATTGCTCTGTGATTGAATAAAACATGATGAGGCCCTCCACTTAAACGCATTTCCGTTTGTCTGTGACTGATGCCGCTACTTTGGTGCTTTCATCAAACATTTGGCATAGCTGTCAGTGGAATCAAGCACTCCATGAATTCAGACTAATTATCCACATTAGGAACTGAATTACAATGACAGCCCATCAGTGTGGATTGGTGCTGTGCAACACATTTGCAGCTGAGCCATAGACCACAGAGTTTTGCCCTTTCCACGCACAAAGATTTGCGTGTGGAAAGGGCATAATTTTTGCTATTCATTTGAAAGCATTGTAAAGGCCACGTAGAGTCAACTTTTGTGAAATGCCAGCATTAAAACATTTCCTGGAATTCCTGGCAGCATAGGAAAAGACGGCCTCTATAATATATGGAGGCTAATTGATGGTTTGGTTGGCAGGAGACTTTTCATTGCCCTACCTCTAGACCAGCCAGTGTTTGAACAGAGTCTCTGGAATCTACAAACAATAAATGTCAATCCAAATAAAAAAGAGTGTTTCCACAGTTGTTTAGAACAGATCCACTGAAAGAGTTGAATTCAGCACATGGCAAGCACGCTTCAAGACAAACGTATCGTCATATTCAGTAATGCACTGGGCAGCTGAGCCTACATTTATAAATAAACTAATGACTTTAAGTGAAAGGAGCCTATGATGTATGAAGGATCTTTTTTTCCCCTCTTTTGGCCGAGGCTGCACTGTTTCTGCAGGCTGTTTAACTGTTCCACTCTGAATGGCTTTCAAATGCCTTTCAGAAGAGTGAGAAATATCAAGCATCCCCCAAACATAAATTTAAATTAAGACAGATTAATTCTTAAAAAATATACAATTTCTTTTGGCTTCATCCTTCTTCTTTAAGCAGCATTGTTGTAGGTCAAACCTGATGATTCATGAAGTGTCATGTAGAAATGTATTTCTTCCTGTCCAAGGATGTCTATAGATGTGACTGACTCTGAGGACAGAACAATAAGTGACCTTGGAGATGTCCATTAAATGGAAAATGACATATTTTGTTCTTTCTTTGTGTCTTTTAAAATAGGGGGTCATTTTAAGGAGCCAGTACATGGCTAGTAGAGGACCATTGTAAGTACAATAGGTGGATTTATTGTTGTGTTTTTAAAGAATGCATTATATTCATCATATCCATTGTGTTCCAGTTTTCCACTTTTAGAGTTGAACAAATAAAGACACAGTAGACATTGAGACACTGATAGTCCACATGATATGATATTCCCAGGGTGTGGTTGTGTTTTTGAGATGAGCATTCTTATTATATTTTGAGTTGTGCTGCCAATTACAGTTTTTGTTGTACAGTTTTATTGTTTAACTTTGAAGGATAGTTTTGCTTTGCTTTGTTTTTTTTTAACCTAGTTTTACTTCCTGCTTTTTAAATTAGCTGCATGTGTACTTTTAGTTCTTTGTCACATTATTTCACAGCCTTCCTCCATCTCTCTGTCTTGGGTCGTCTCATCTAATTTCATGACCTTTTGATGTAAAGATGGAGCGCTACACATGGCAAACCTTGGTATTTTCTTTTCTCGAATTTGCCAACATAATTTTCTCCTGTTCATTACTGGAAGGCAAACAAGATTTTCCTTATTTTCGCGCTTAAAAGACCATATGAACTGATGTATTGTTCTTCCCACAGAGAAATGGCCAACATCCTTTACCAGAACCACTTCCTTCCTGGCTATAAATCACCATTAATGTATAAAAACAGTGATGGCAGTCCTGATATTGCTGGGAGTGTTCAAGGAGCAGTTTTGCATGCCGACAATTACAAGAGCTGATAAAGCTGAGGAAGAGGGAAAGTAAAAGTCTCTCAGATATATACGCCCACAGCTGTTGATGTCAGAGATTAGCCTTCTGTGAATTCATTGTGCAAATGCTTAAAATAATTGCTATTTAGCTGCCCCAAACTTGAGCTCTGATTTAAAGCTAAAAATGTTTTTTCAACAATGCAAGTTCATCTTTTAAAGTACCTTTAAAATCCCTGAAAGGCTAACCTTGAGAGAACACTTTTACGTTGGAAATAGCCAAAACTTGAAGCAGAAAATAACAGACTATTAAGATGGAATCAGTGGCACACTGCCTACGAGGCACTCTGTACATTCTGAATCACATGCATATGCCCCTATATCTGATGATGCAGCAGAGCGGGGAGAATAAGTCATTAAGACTATTGCTTATAATCTCGGTAGACAGACCCACTCGTGGTGAAATCACTGTTACCTTGAAATGCCATTAAATGCTTATCATCTGCATCTATAGCGAGACATTTGAACCTTTTCAAGGTTTCTTCTCCATTTCTAGTAATGAGACCCCCATATGTCTGCACCTTTTTTTAAACTCATAGCGGGTAATAAGAGGACGACCCCCTCAAGAGGATCCAATGAACGAATTCTAGTATAGATTAATTGATTAGGAGGGTGGCGCTCTAAGATGACAATATATCTCTTTATTGATCCACCTTTCAATGGGAATGGCTGTTATCCAACTTCCCTCAGGGATGAAAAGAAAAAAGAGGAAAAAAATACGAGGGGGAGGTGGTAAAGCAGTCCTGCTATTAGGTGGGCAACTAATTTCCTGTTTCTCTTGCTGGCTTTTCTCAACTTGGATTCAGTCCCACAGTGTGAATAAAAGGAAATATGGGCAAGAGATCCAGTGGATTGCCATTTAGACTAGAGCTCTATTGTCTCTCTACTGTCTCTGCTCCTATAAGAATCCATTTCTTTATCTCCACTTCTTCTCAGAGACCTCTTTCTTTGCCATCACTCTATATTGAGAGCACCCCCCACCCCCCACCCCTTGCCCCAACCATTAATTTTAGGGCTGTGAAGCGAGACGCACCTTCTGCTTTCTCCAACGCTCTCTGCATATATACGAACTGATAGGGGTATATGACAGGGCTGGGCGTCCCGTCTGTTTGCCACCACACATTATGATGAGAGGGGCAGATTGTGGTGTCAAAGCAAACATTAAGCTCTTGTTTATCTGCTGGGGTTAACCATCCAGTGGGTTTCATATACTGACTGTATTCTGTAATGAGTGGGGATGAGGTTTGGCACTTGTACTATAAGCTGTGTGGATGTCTCTCTGAAGACAGTAGCTGAATGGGTCACCAACAGCAGAAGCTGGTTATGATGAAGGACCAAAATGGGTAATAAAAGCGGTTATTTTGAATGACGGACAACAATTTTGCATTTTATGACTTGGCTGTCCTTTCAATTTGTGAGATGACGAGGACATGGAGGAATCCTGAATGCGTTTGTATTGGCACTAAGCCGTAAGAGCTTCAGCAAACCTTGAAATATATTACAGCATTGGTGTCACTCTACTCTCCTCTTTACTTAATCTCTTCCACTGGGTTTTGGAACAGCCGTGGCTGTAGTTTAAACCATGGTTTTCTTTTCTTGAGCGACTGATTCCTGAGAACACTGGAGAGGTGTTTTGAGGATTGATGTTGCCTCTGATGCATCACTTTCCTCACTGACAGGATTGAAACATATTTCCTTGTTTTCTAAAATGTCTGGATAAAATTCAGCCCATTGTTACTAAAAGATGTCTTATGTTTGACACATCATGATATTCATTTTGTTGCTCTCTCCTACACAAAAACAAGCTCGCTGCTCCTCACTTTGTCAAAGATGTCTGGTGTCTATATTTCTGGTTTGTTGTCTCTATTGGCTGTGTAGCAGAGACCTCCTATGCCCCCACCTGTGGTTTAGCTGAGAGAGCTTATTGGTATAATGGCAAGTAATGAATGGCATTATCTGACCTGACAAGACTGGACTTACTGTGATGTGGTCAATTTTAGAGCCAAAGCTTGTAGTAGCAAGTGTTGTTCATGACTTTAAACTGTTGCTGTTCTTTTATTAATACATTTAGTAATATATTTGCAAATAAACCGTGAAAAAGTCATTTATGTTTCTATACTGAACAATGCAATTTTCACATGACTGCAGTATAGGATTGTATGAAGTTATGCAGGATGCTACTGTGCCCGACCTCTGCAGTTTCTTGCAGAAGATGCGCACCTTGTTCAAAATAGTCTTTTTCTCAGGCACCAAGTGGTGTCAGGACAGAGGGTCAGAGCCCACAGCCGGCTAGCGCACTGTGCTGCTCTGTAATTTAGCCTCCTCTGCTTCCCCACCCCACAGAGCTCCCATCCATTCCTTTCCTGTGAGATGAAATGACTCTTCCAATTCTCCCATTCTGCACTGGGGCTGCGAGGTGGCAGGGTAGCGGGGAGATGGGTTGGTGAAGTGGCAACTGCAATTATGGCCCTCCCCACAACACACATACCCTAGAGAGCCTGAACAAAATTGTCTCCCCTCCACATACAAGCTCTTCCGACTCCATTCCTTCTCTCACCTGCCGTTAACAGGCAGCCCCGGCCAGCTGTTACGGTGTGTGACAGAAGCCATTCATGCCTAGCAGCTAGCTGCCTTATTTTCAGTAGGACTACATGAAGGAAAGAAAAGGCAGTGATTCAGTAACATGCATAGTATTTCCAACTAGCAAAGTAATAATTTCAGTAATTTCAATTGGATATTATTAATTTAAAAGTCTAAAAAGGATTAAAAAAAAAAAGCTTATGAAACCAATTTTGCTGTAAAGAGAGCTGCAGAACACATCTTTCTGAGGATGCAACCAGGAAGCCAAAAACAAAATCTGTGTGACTGAAATTAGAGACTGCAACCTGAAATAATTTGCCATTTCATACTCCTGTTTCATCATATCCACTTCCAGGGAGCAGTAATCACACACATAGACAAATCAGACAATGCTAGATTTTACACAGTGATTACGAACAGACTGCCAGTCTCCTGCATTGAATTTGACCCCCCATCTCACTGGACTCCTGTGGAGAGGTAAGCTAATATTCTGTTATTACTTTAGCTATGTTTCATGCAAAGTAACCCATTATATTTCCAGGACAGAGCTGTGTTGTCTGGCAAATTGGAAAGGGAAAGTAATTACACCATGAATACACACAGCTAGCTCATTTGTTAGAACCGAAAATTGATCTAATAAAGCAAAATAACACTCACAGCAGACATTCTCATTTTAATGGGAGATGGCAAACTATAGCACAATGCTGAGTGCATACAATATCACAGTGGTCCACTAAAAGTGTAGCCTTTTACTGTTTGCCAGTCCTAGCCTCCAGTGACAGATCAAATAAGACTTGTAAGTATACCTTCATTGTGTCAAAGGTCACTGTGAATGAAAATGAAAGAGCATGACAGCACATGTGCAATCAGGAGGGAAGATCAATGCTATTCAGACCACTTTGGTTTCAGACTGCAGTGCTCACAGTTGATTGTGGTCTTAATGCTTTCTTTGATTACATTTCTTCAGGTTTCTTCATCAAAAATAAAGCTCTGGATACATTTTGGTTGTTTTTGTAACTCCTGCAGTGGTTTGCTGAGATTACTGACCCATGAGTTTGAGATTCTTTACTTTTTTGTAAATACATCATCTGATATTTCATTTAGAAACATTCCCATGAAAATTTAGCATACACGTGTAATTAATGCAAAATAATCTAATACTCTGTCTATGAAGATACTGTACGTGAGCTTTACCTACGGTCAGAGATGAGCAGAACTGTTCAAACTGTTTTAGAAGAAGACTGGAACAACTCATTCCAGACCACAGAACTATTCTGTACAACCAAGCATTTCTGGATTTACTGAGAACAGTCCCACCAGAAAAAGGACACATGGGTCAGAGTATTTTCTTGAGTTTGTATACACCTATAATGTCACCACTCATTCTACCACTAGTTACTTGCCCTATTTTCTCTATTTGCCTTCTATATGTTAGCCTTTTCTGGTGCACTGAAGCACCGCAGCAATTTCCTAATGTTGTAAACCTGCTCAACATTTGGCAATAAACCCCATTCTGATTCTGATTCTGATTCTATATTGGGTGGAGTTCCAGCTTCCAGTTGATCAGACAACAGTCCAGGCTGTTTGTCAGGATTCATGGATGGCTGGGAGGTCATCTCCTAGAAAAAGAGGTCACTAGTACACATCAGTAGGAATGAGTCAACCAGATAAAGAGCAATGTTCTGTAGAAATAGTGCACAGAAAACTGTGGAACCAAGCGCTTTCAGTTGTACGTAGGGATGGGTAATGGCACCAGATGCCGGTAGTTACCGGTAGTAACCAGACCGAAAAGCAGCGCACATTTCGGTGCTTTATTTTCTTGAAATGTCATACACTTTGAATTCTAGCCAATCATTTTACCTTTCCAAGGATAGTAGGCAGGCCCAGGTACGTACGTCCTTTTAGAGCAGAGCTACAGATTAAAAATGCCCAAGGCGAAGCGGTCAAAGTCTGGCTGTACTTCACAGCAAAAGATGCAAACTCAGCAGCCTGCAACAAGTGCTTTAAGCTAATACTGTGCAAAGTAGGTAACTCCTAGAATCTGATGAAACACCTGGCGACGTATAGCATTTTTTTAAAAGCCGAGAAATGCACCGTATTTGATAGCTTGCTGCAAGAGCTCACACCGAGCACATCTACTGTGGGTGTGGTGCCTGTTATCAGATCCGGAGTTAGCAACATCCCCAAAAACCCGAAAAGGAGAGTCCTGGCCCCTAGCCCTGCCAGTGTAGCAGAAATGATGACGGATGATGATGGCAGCAGCAGCCGTTCTTCTCTGCGTGAGTAGCTTAATGTTGTTCATGTGTAATTTACGTTGAGTAGGCTAACCACGTTATTACATTAATGCATGTAAGGTGAACTAATAAACACCATCGTAGTGACATGCGGCTGTCTTCTAGTTTGATAGAGTGATACCATATATGCCCTATAGCTGCAGAAAAGGCTAACATTGTTATCATTTTACAAAAAAACCCCAGCTAAACATGAGAGGTTTTAGGACAAAGTTTGTGTTTTCCATTGTTTAAGCACCAATTCCAACCAAAGGAGGTATGTTGTATCAACAGAAAAGGCTAACTTGGTTATCATTTTGCAGAAAAAAAGGGACTGCTAAAAATAAAAACATAAGAGGTTTTTGGACAAAGTTTGTGTTTTCCATTCTTTAAGCACCTGTTCGAGCACCGGTTCGAGCACCGTTTAAGCACCGGCACGGTTTCAAAAGTACCGGTTTGGCACCGGTATCGGATAAAACCTAAACGATACCCATCCCTAGTTGTACATATGTTATATATGTAGCTGGGTGGTAAAACTTAATTTCATAATGTAGTTTCCCACTTGGGTTAAATAAGTATTCCCTCAGGATGTTGGGGTTGGAGTAAATGTATTATGTGTCAACTTGTTGCTGTTTTGTTGTTGTAAGGTTTAAACGTGCTGCCAGAAGCTACATATAGTTTGTTCTGTCTCCATTTGTTTTTCTCTTTATTTACATAGCTTTTTTCTCTCTCTCTATGAAACTTATAGCGGGAGTCTACATTGTGATGAAGAGAGATAATTTTATTACCGGAACTGAAATCAGATCTATGAAACCCTGAGCTCCAAATAACCAACAAATACATGAATTTAAGAGGCACTCATGCTGCAATAATCTCTTATTATTCTCATCTCCAGTTTGAATAAGCCTTTAAGGTCCCTTTAGAAGCTTTCTTTGATTCCATACCGCTCTCCTTGTCTGATGAACAAATGTAAAAAGTCTGGGAAAAATGGCACCCACATTCCTCCTCAAACCCCCAAATAGAGTGTCAGGGTTAAGCGTTACTGTCTCAAGGGGGAAAACGTGAGATAACGAGTGAGAGCCTAGTCCAAACACTCGAAAGGGAAAACAGCTGGAAATGACTGGTTTACATTTTCATATCATGACAGCACTGTTAGTATGAATACTAACGGCGTTAGCATGTTGAAGAAGTTTGTTTTTGCATTAGCATTTATCATGTGGTGGAAAGTAGAATGTCAGTCATTTAATTTTTTTTATTCAAATACTATCCAAAAAATGGCATTATACAAATATTGCAATAATATACAAATGACATTTCCGTGAGTACCAGACGGACTGGATTATGAAAGCTCCAATAATGAAGACGTACCAGAGGTTTATGCTAACATATTTCCAATTAGCTCCCCAAGAGAACTTAATCTCATGAAGGAATTTATATACACATATAAACCAAAGCATTAAAACCATCGGACCAGTGTTGCTTGAATCCCCATCTTACTGTCAAAACAATTCTGACCCATCAGTGGTATCTGAAACCTGGATGCTAACAGCAGATCCCATAGGTCATCTACAGTCCTCAAATCCTTCCTGCAGATAACCAGTGAGATGGGGGTGAGTATGTTACACATTTTTTAATCACTTAATAAAGTTAGAGATACTACTTGAGCTACATAGGTTGTGCATATCTGAAGATCAGCAGATAAGGAAAAACAATTATCAAAGTACCTTTTTTCTTTACTTGCCTTAGAGTCAGCTGACCTACACTTTAGAGGGCTGGAAAAATTGGCAGTAAGTGTAAATTCATTGGATAGAAGGAGACAAATGTGATGGTAAAATAAGCCCAGGCTAGTGATAGCTGCTGATAACACCACACTGACTTTTGTGCATCTGCAAAGACAGCATGCTAACGCAAAGTAGGGAAAAACCCAGAGTGATGTTAAAGCTGAATGTGTGCTCTCTCCAGGCAAACAGTCAGACTCTGATCTTTAATACAGCATTGTAGCTTCTACCTGTAACTTTTCAATCAGCGTGGCAGTTGAATTGCTCTTTGAGCTCTTTTCACATTTGCTGCAGGCTTTGGCTCAAAACTAAAACACTAAAGCTTCTGTCCTCATTAGGACCAGCATGGTGCGTAGTATTATAGCTTTATGTTGTTAAATGGTAATTATGGGACAGTACATGTTAGGTGTAATGCAGCAGTAATGTACTAAGCAGTGCAACAAATTACTTTCTAATGCAATGTACTACCTTTAAAAAACATAATGAGTAATGTGTGCTTCACTGTCAGTCACATTGTGTTGTCCCTCACTCCGCTCTGGTTGAGGCTTCCCCTTGTCCTCATGGGGGAGGCTGTTGCAATTAGAAGCGGAAGGACAATGATTGTGTGTATTTGGACTCCATTGATGTTTAGATGGATGGTAGATATCAAGCTCACATTTACATGAACGTCAGAACCCAAGACTTCCAAGCAAGTCACTGGACCGTAATGAGATGATCAGTGTTATTGACTTCACCTCTCTTTAATGTTCTGCTGAAAATTGGCAGCTTCCTCAGCACACATGTAATTTCCCAGTCCAATTTGGGAAGTCAAAAGATTTCACCTTTTTTAAACCATGAACTATTCTGACCTTCAGCTTCTGTGGCCAAATAGTGGAATAATAAAAAAGACTGAGAGGGATGAGGCAGCCCAAAGCACATGGATGCATTAAAAGTCTTTTGTTTGTTCAGGTTCAGAACCACTTCATCATTAGTCATCATTAATATGCTGACGAGTGTGAGGACGGAAGCTGTGTCTCTATGTGAAGTTTTTTAATAGGTTTTTCACAGTATTTCATAAAAGGAAAAAAAGAAATATATGTAAGAGGGTAGACTAAGACATACGAATTAGAAGTTACTGCAAAAACATACATAAGTGCTGTGCTAGAAAACCTCCACTGATTCAGAACTTAACCTTAAATATAAAGTATTAATTAAGGTCATTACATTTAAAAAATGTAGCTGTGTCAATGGAAACACAGCGACATAAAGACGCACACAAAGGTGCAACTATTCAGCTGTCGCACACACACACCTACACACAAGAATTCAGCCTTATCCCTTTCATCACTGCTTCACTTCAGCCTCTTTCTTCTCCATCAGCAATTCTTTTTTCCCATCATTGTCAGAGACGGCTTTATCCCTGTGAAAGCAAGGACATTGCTTGGCTGTAGGATAGGCAGCGCTGCACTAGAAGAAAGCCCTTCACAGATGATTTCGGCTTTCTCTTTCCCTGACGGGGGGAGAAATCACAATCCCTTGTTCGCTGAAAATTATTGCTGGATTACCTGTGTCCCCGTGCAGCAGAGCTATCACAGCTAAACCAACCCAACCTGGATTTATGAATTTCATGATTGACGCAGAAAGCGCAAGAAGAATTACACACAAAATCTTATTTTCATTATTTACGTTTATATATATACCACTGCCAGACCCCATTTCTCTCATCCTGCCTTTGTTTCCTGTCTCTTTGTCTCTAATGATGACAACAATGACCAGGACAGGACACACCAGGCTTACAGAGATCCAGGTTTCCTCTCCTAGCCTTACTTACTTGTTCTTGGCTTCAGTTTCTCCCCACCCTGCCCTCTGACATACAATGTGCCTGTGGCTGATAGGGAGAAGAGACAGTACTGGAAGCAAGGGAAGGTGGTGGAGGGGGTTGGGGGCTCATTGTTTTCTTTCACTCTCCTGGATCTCTCTTTATTTATGATACCTCCTGCACGACCAGGGACATGCAGCGACCCCAGGAACAACATTCAGCCATAATGTGCTGGTGATTGTGTCTTGCAAAAGCAGACTATCCTCTTGTGTGTTGACTTTCTGGCTGATCACAAAACAATAGCCCCCCTGCCCATCACTCTGAGGGAGACAGTTGGTTTGAAGTTTCAGTGAATGAGGGCCACTGGGGGATGGTATCCAAGGCTGGACCATGAGGGGGAATAATGTTTCAGAGGGAATAGGGGGAGGTTTAATTTTAACAGTTAGTGTTGCCTTCATCTTCTGACAGAGTCCCTCTGGGAAAATGATTGCAAATGATTCAGCTTTGTTTAAAATGTATTTGGTTATTTAGGAAAAAAACGTTAAACATTTGTGAGCAACTGTCCTCATACCCACCATGCACAGCAGCACTGAGTCAGCAGCTTATGTTAAAACTGTATGCCTGTGAAAGAGCCCATGCAGGTAATGAGCTATTGGCAGTTGTTAAACAGACTGTGTGTAATGGGTCGTTGGAGCAGTGAGTGCCCTGCTCACCTGTTAGCCTGAGCTTTGGACCAGCTGGACAGGCCAAAGAGCAAAGGTGGGCAGTCTGTGGGAAGGAGTTCACATTTGAAGTTGCTTAGAACGGCCTCTTCAATAAATGCAACAGCTGATATGAATCAACCTTACAGCTGTTCATGCAACTGTTGTTGGACATTATTTCGACTCCATTACCTCTTCCTCAGTTCTGTGACTATGCTGTCATGACAGTACGCACCTATCCAGCCTGTGTTCAAGAGGGCAGATAGGGTTCATCGCACTCGCTGTATACATTTACACCATATGCTTCATGAATATTTCATGCTAGATTAAAGTTTTTCAATTTCCTTTGATTTCCTTTTAAAAACAAACAAACAAAACAATAGTTGGTCACTAGTTTAGGTATGACCTTCCTGAGAGTGCAAAAAGATTCAGGGCAAAAGTTGGATTTGCAAACAGACAGAAATGTCACATGTATATAAAAGATTAAGATAAAAGTATTAGTATTGGTTTCTGTACTTAAAAGTTTTCTAGCATTTTGAAGACACAGTGTTAGCTGGTAGTGTGTGGACCAGTTCTGTTCACATTATACATGCTTCCTTTAGCCAGTATCATTAAAAGATGTAGCATACATTTTCACTGTTATGCAGATGGAGTCATTTTTGAGCAGGATGTCCTTCAATGCACGCATTAAACAAATATGTAGGACTGTGTTCTTCTATCCATGCAACATCTCTAAAATTAGAAATATCCTGTCTCAGAGTGACGCTGAAAAACTAGTTCATGCATTTATTACTTCTAGACTGGACTAGTAGAATGACAGGCAGAGCCTTCAGCTTCCAGGCCCTTCTTCTGTGGAACCAGCTCTAAGCTTGGATTTGGACAGACAGACAGACACCCTCTACATTTAAGATTAGGCTTAAAACTTCCCCTCTTTGACAAAGTTTATAGTAAACGCTGGGTCAGGTGACCCTGAATCCACCCTTAGTTATGCTGCAATAGACTTAAGGCTGTCGGGGGATTCCCATAATGCATTGAGCATTTCTCCTTCTCTCACCCATGTTCACTCACCATGTGTTTATACACCACCCTGCATTTAATTATGACTTATTACTCATCTCTGGCTCTCTTCCACAGCATGCCTTTTGTCTTGTCTCCCTCCCTTCATCCCCAACCAGTTGTGGCAGATGGCCACCCCTCCCTGAAACTAGTTCTGCTGGAGATTTCTTCCTATGAAAAGGAAGTTTTTCCTTCCCATTGTTGCCAAAGTGCTTACTCAAAGGGGGTCATTTTCTGTATTATTGTAGGGTCTTCATCTTACAATATTAAGCACCTTGAGGTGACTGTTGCTGTGATTTGGTGCAATTTAAATACAACTGAATTGAATGTAACTGAATTATGAGTGACTTTAATTCTTTATACCAACTGGATGTTATATCCCCACTACCTTTTCATACAAGTGGCACTGATTCCAAATAGTAGAAGTAGCCTTGTAAAGCAAATGTAAAAAAATAGTTCACATGTTAATACCTGTCCTAGACTAACTCTAAAAGTTGTTCACCTATTAAGAGTTGTAGAAAAACCCAATCTGAACTCAGAAATGGATTCCTTAACCAAACAGAGCAATGAGAAACATTACAGATCAGTGTCACTGTGAAACATTGTGTCACATCTCAATACTGAACAGTTTCTTTCATTGCAGCAACATTGAGCCACGACTCATTTGAAAAAAAGATTAGTCACCTGCTTCGACTGACACAGTGAGAGTATGAAAATAACCACTAGACAGTTTATCTCATTCTTTGGGTTCATATTATTTGTAACTTTTAACAGCTGCCCTGGGGCGCACTGACAGAGGCGAGGCTGCCGGACACTGTGCCACCGGGCCCTCTGACCACCACCAGTAGGCAACGGGTGAAGTTTCTTGCCCAAGGACACAACGACCGAGACTGTCTGAGCTGGGGCTCAAACCGGCAACCTTCCGATTACAAGACGAACTGCCAACTCTTGAGCCACGATCGCCCCAACAACATTTTCCAAGTCATATTTTTTTTTATTTTTTCAAACTATTTAATATTTTTGTTTATGTCGATTATGCGCAGTAGAAGGGTCAATAGGAGAAACTTATAACTGGTTGTTAGCCTTGAGCTCCAGTCTGCATGCCTCAGGGCAAGATACTAACCCCAGGTTTCTCTCCGATGCATCCAACAGAGTATGAATGTGTGTGAATGTCAGAATCAAAGCACCTATGTAGAAAATAACGTATAGAAAATGTGCTTGCATGAATGGGTGAAGTCCAAAGTCCATGTACCAACAGTCCTATGCTTTGGTAGATGTGCTCAGAACAGCAAACGTCTGATTGGAAGATATATTATCCTTACAGAGCAAATTGTTGTTTGTTGCTGGATAAATAAAATGTTGCTTACAGAAGAATTGGGAGAGATGCAGTACAATGCTATCTTATCTAAAGCATTGCATGTATTTAAATGTAAATATATTTAACAGATATTATTCAGTCTAACTGCAATGCAATGCAATCAAAGCAGACTGCGTAGCTCATGTCGGAGCTCACTGTGACAATGAAAAGTTCTTCCTGCTAGTGGCAGGCATCATTAGCTTCCTGTAGTGTCATCACTTTCAGTTTTTTTGTTTTCATTTGAACTGACCCGTGACATTGTGACGGTCAGCTCGTTAATTCGCAGTAGCTTAAGCCAGAAAAAGCATCCCAGTTATGAAATTGGCCAATTATCTGGCAGTGTTTTCATTTTGGACGGGCAAAGCAGTGCCGGCCTGCCAGCAGCTCATTAGGAAATGACTGGCTGCATCTCCGGAGCTATTCTCCATTTTGATATCCAAAACAAGGCTGGGTGAGCAAACGCACCAGTCTGTTACATGTGGCATCTCATATTGCAAACAATGATTTCATTCCTCTGTTGAGTTACAAGTGATAAAGCTCCAGGAATACAATGGATGGGATTTAGTTTGGATTGAGGAATCCAACCTGGGAAGTGAGGGGTTTGCACACACCAAAGGGCCACAAGATAAATGTGAGAGGTCACAAAATGTTTATATATATAGTCAATCATTTAAAAACAAAGCAGAAAACATTCGTCTTTGTGTGTCTGAATAAGCAAAAGAAGAATCGAGGACAGTGGATGAGGGCGGCTTGCCAGCAGATGGATATAGTATGGATAGTATAGATAGTGGCTTTGCTTGGCTGTTAAGATGTTAAATGCTGTTTTCTTAACAATAATTCATAAATAAAAACACCCTCTAAGAATGCAATGCAAAAATCTGCAGTGTTTTAGAGCATGAGGTCTAAACCACAGAAGCTAGCTTTGATCTTTAGTGGGCCGGACGAGTGAAACTCCCCTTTCAGTCAAAGATGTTGTTACCAACGTTCATGAAGACATTCTCAGAAAACCTATTGGTGTTACGCCTTTTTTCTCTTCACAGAGTTGTGTGATGCTGTCCTTATATACAATTATATACAATTTCACTATTTCTGGAGTCTAAATACAAACATTTTTTATTTTATTTTATCAAATATCACTTACAGAATAACAGAGCTGATCACAGGTTGTGGACACGGTGGAGAAAAACGTCAGAAGAACAGCATGTGATTAAATGTAATGCTAGATGAGCGATGCTGAAAATGACTACTAATGTAAAACCTTCATAGCTTGATGCTGTAGGATGACTATAGTACACATACATCATTTTAAGCACAATATTTGTTTCTTTGGCTCCCACCAAAGTACCTAACTGAGTGAACTCAGCTCAACATATAGTCTCTAAATTGGTGTAAATTGGTGCTGAAAATACCTTCAGCACCAATTTACACCAGAGAGCAGAGTGAACCAGCACAAGAAAGCTGCAGCTTCCATGAATTAAGGTTTTTTACAATATAGATTATATGCTTTTCAAGCAGTGTTGTTCTAACAGGACAAACAAGACAAGCAGCACTTGCAAAAAAAAGGCCACAAGTTAAAACACACCAAAGTAAAGCCATCGTGCTTCTCTTTCATCTCAGACAGCGCTGTCATGAAGCATGTCGCCTGTTTACATCCATCCTTTAAATTACTGCTGTCTTGCAGTCGCTCTGAGATCAGTTATGATCTGGACTTTGTGTGGAAACACAGCTACAGGAGCATTAAGTAGTAAATGAGCTTTAGTGATTAAGCATCATAACGGATTACTTAGTTGAAGGAGTCGTTACTACTAACGTTCATTATTTGAAGTACAGATCCATAACAGGATGCTTCACATCCTGATTTACCTAGGCCTGTGAAATTCTGTTTATTTGTAGAACTATTTACATTTTCCAAAAACAAAATTCTTTTAACAATCAGTTTAATACTTGGTTGGCCGTTATATTGCTATGTGTGCATCGGGTGCAGGAGTCACCACTATACTCAATGCAAACACAACAGAACACCTATGCAGGTGATTGTCTTTAGGAAGGAGTCCAATGAGAGATTCATCCATTTGCAGCTTTTAAATGTCGGGTTGCACAACCTACACAAATAGTTCAATTCAATTAAATTTTTTACAGTGCCAAATCACAACAACAGCCACCTCAAGGTGCTTTATATTGTAAGGTAGACCCTACAACAATACATACAGAGACAAACCCAACAATCATATGACCTCCTATGAGCAGCGCTTTGGTGACAGGGGGAAGGAAAAACTCCCTTTTAACAGGAAGAAACCTCCAGCAGAACCAGGCTCAGGGAGGGGCGGGGCCATCTACTGCAACCGGTTGGGGTGAGAGAAGGACGACAGGATAAAAGACATGTTGTGGAAGTTCTTGGTCCAGTTCTCAGATATTATTAATGAATTCAAATATCAAATATCCGTTTTATCATCCATTGACGAGGTCATCTTGTCATTTAGTTACCACACTAAGTGCAACAAAAATTATCAAAATGTGACCTCACTCCAACCTGCCTTTTCTTATATGTACATGCTATAGAGGTGAATTATTTACCAAGTTGAATCCTTAAAGAGACAGACAGAATGATAAAAATGATGAAATGATAGAAATTGCCTTCATTACACCACCTGTCAAAGGACTTGGCCATTTAGTGTCAGTATATTCATCTTATTATCCACACTAATATGACTTAAACTAGCGCAATAAATCTCTGACAGTTTCTGCAAAAGCTGCATTTACCAAAAAACAAAAAAACAAAAACATGATTCAGCGATGATTAATGTATGGTAGTCAATTAAATAATTAACTGACAACTTCTTACTCTGCAAGCATATGATTACTGAAAGTCATTTCCCTGAGAAAACAATTCATATGTTCTGACTTTCCATGCTGTATAACACTAATTTCCCCTGTGCCACAAGCCACGGTGAGAATGTGGAATGAGTCCATCGCTCTGATAAAAGGTCTAAATTAACTGAGATACTTGTATTTATTCATTCATTGCTATTGATTCAGGGCACGTATATGTAGCCAAGGTAAGGCCTTGCGCACGAGTCTCTCTTTAATAGAGATATCCACACATGGAATCATCAAGCAAGAGCGCGTAAATAACTTCCTGCAGTGTGCAGTGTCTGTGTAAAATGAGCTGCAAAGAAAGGAGGAAAGATGGCAGTCATCTAGTCCTTGTGAACTATTATTATCTAATCCACATGCAACACACACTGAAATAAATTCCATTAATTACAGCTTTGCTCATAGCCTGCAGAACAGACTGTGCTTAAACCAACAGGAGCACGCCTCTGACTGAGCCTCACTACTCTCAGCCTAATTAAATGAAGCTCGTAAATAACATAAACAATACTTCACACCCTTCAGGCACTGTAGTAATCAGCCTAAAGAAACCCGGGCATAGAGGTAACAGTGCACACACACACACACACACACACACACACACACAC
>NW_005187498.1:898108-903629 GCF_000239375.1 Pundamilia nyererei
ACACACACACACACACACACACACACACACACACCATGGTAACATATGCAGGTGTTTCAGGTGATGATGATAAAAGCACAAAAACATTCTCAATTATCCTTTCTATTATCATAATTGTGACAATCACTGTAATGCATGCTCAGCCAAAACTTGCTCATATTGGATAAGGTGATGTGAACCCATATCTGGAGTCAATCAAATGCAATTTATAAAAAAGCAGAAAAGCATGATATTCAAGAGTCTAGTTGTAAAATGTGATGCTAAATAACTAAATGTGTATTTCACCCTGCTCACTAATTGCACGGGCTAAATTTATTCTACTGCCGGAATAGTTAATGAGTCGTTTGGGACTGCAGATCTCTGGAGTCTGTGTACAGTGGCTACTTTTTTTCCCAGCTTTGTTCGACTTTCTCCCCAAATGCTATGCAAAGCTAATGCTTACCCACAGCCAAACCCAGACACAATGCATACTGAATCCTTGTACTTTCACAAGGTTCCCTGGATAAATTGGCTGAGGCTTATGCATACAGATTGCAGTTATTTTAATTGGCTGTTGTTTCCCAGTAAAATTATGAGGAATTTCTATGAACACAGACAAGAGTTGCACATAACTCACACACACACACACACACATATAAGCATTCACTGAAAGCAGCAAAGGCAACGTGCCTGTGGCCACATGGCTGAGTGTAGCTGTCAAATTATGAGTCCCAGATGGCCCTCTGTGGCCCTGGGCCCTCTGCTCTCACATCAGTGGCACGTAAACACGTTCACATCATTCACTCCTGATGCATTAGATACAGCCTAGCTTTTATGATTTTCCTTAGCTGCTTAATTCCCCTCGCTGCTTGTTTTAAATCAGTGCATGAGTGCGATTAAATTTTAATATACTGCCTCTGCGGTGACCTTGAGGCTGATTCTGCCCTTGTTGCTTTAAAAGGGGAAATTAGCAAAAATGTATTTCTAATTATTGATATAATGAGAGAGGCAGGCTTTGTTTTAGGACAGCGCAAGCTGAAGCTACACAAGACTGAACCATATATGGACATACCTGAATAAAATGTGAAATAGATTTTCAGGATTCAGCTCCCAAGCTTCTGGACATAAATTCCTCTGAGCCAGGATAAGGTAGGAAGTTCAGTTGTGCTAGAACCAGTAGATGGATCATTAGGCTAAATGTCACCATGCTTTAGTTTCACAGCTGCATCATTATTGGGTAATTGTTCCTCTCTCAGGTGCTCTAATAAAGTTCAATAAGCAAAGGCTAAGATCAGAAAATGTTGAAGCCTCAGGACAAAATTTTACATACCCAGATTTAGGCATGCAACAAAAATACAGGTAGAATCAAAATAAATGTAGCCCATAGTGCTAAATATGGGATGTTGTAACAACTATCCATTTTCTAGGGCATGGTACATGCAATAAAAGGTTCATATTTCTGAATTATACCAGCCTTTCCTGACCCCGTGCCTAGTAGACATAAGAAAGGCAAAGTCACAAGTTCACTAGCAGGGTCCACATCTGAATCCAAATCTGAATGGAAAAAAGTGTTCTTAATAATTTATTAACAACCTAGGTGTAGGTGTACTCGATGTATTTAATGTACTCAAATGAATGGGATACATACAAAAGTAGTAGTGCAGAAGGTACTGCCCCAGTGGCAAATAACTTTACTTCAAATATAACAATATTGAACTTAATTTTCTGAGAGGGTGTGGCAAAAACGCAAGATTTTAGTCATTAAATATGTGAGTGTGCATGCATATAATATCTGTTTGCCAAGAAAGAAGATGTGTAACCTTTAACACATCATTCTATGTGCATGTTTGCCCTCTGAGACACACACATGCTGTCATTCTGGGCTGTTGCCTTTTTTGCTCACATGGGAATAGTTTATTGATCAGAGAGGAATCTCCCTAATTAGGCCTGAACTGGCAAGGAAAGAGAAAGGGTAAAGCGAGGGGGAAGGGGAAACAGTGAGGAAAAGAGGAAGACAAGAAAAAACAAAGAAGAAGAGAATGCAAAGAGGCACTTTGACTTGTTGTTCTACAATGGATTGGGACATGAGACAGAGCAGAGGAGCAAACAACAAAGGGGACGTGCAGGGGATGGAAGCGACAGGAGGAGGGAGGAGGGAGAATGACAGCAGAGAACACAAGAGAAAAGAGGAAGAGCACGACGCAGAGGGCAAAGCGAGACAGAAATACGATGGGCTGCGAAGTGTGGCTCTGAATTTACTACACAGACTCTAACATGACCACATCCCAGAGTTCATTGCTCTAGTTTTAGGAACAGGGAGGAAACAAAGGCTCCACTCACCCTCTGAGCATTTCAGTACTCCCGGGATTTAATTAAAAGATGCATTTAGGTTTTTCATAACACCCCCAGCTCCTTTTTCTTTTACCCCTGCAACCAGTCATTTTACAAGAGTGAAATTAGCAGGTTTTTCGATGCGTGGTGCTAGCATGAACACAACGTAAGCTAACACCTCACCGTAAGTGCATGGGAGTCCTTTTCAGGCCTCAATGAAAAACAATGGTGACCCACAGAGAGCAGCACTGCTGCATCTCATCTTACTCCAACTGAATGTTCCACATAGTCATTTTAACTTTTAATTCAATCAGTTTTATGTATATAGCATCAGGTAAGGCAAAGACTCAACAATCAACATTTTGTAAAGACAAATCTTTCCACTCTAAATGCTTTCACTTCACTCTGAATCTATTTTTTTAAGAGTTCACAGTTAGATTAACTACAAATTGTCTTGTAGTGTTACACAACAATGTAAACACAGAGTGTAGGGCTTCTTTATTTATGCTTGTGTTTGTTGATCTGCATTTCCAGATCCATGTTTATATTCTTAATTTATTCTTATAGGTTAGCTTTACATCATTTACATCTGAAAAACACTCTTTATTTGTCTTAAACTGGCACTCAGTTCATCCTCTCTCTGAATCCAGCGAGGAAACTTTCTTTCAGCAGTAGGTGTGCCAGGCTGCTGTGCTCATGGAGACAACTGTATACCAAATCGTTAAAGCATCCTGAGGGTTTACTTATTCATACTCTCATTATGTTGAACATTTTGTTATGTTTCATATGCATCTCCACCACTAGAATGAATATCAAAAGCATAATATGTCAAGCGGTGCATCTGTCTTTGGGACTTCCTTCCTTAAAAACCTTGTGGGCTCAAAATGAAACACCCAACAAAAATGGTTTCTATTCAAGATGTCTGTGTGTCCATGCCAACACACGTGAAATCCTGCCTAAGAAATTCTGTCTTGATCACATCAGGAAACTCAGTTCTGGCTGTCCTATTATAAAAGCAGAGGACTGTGTTTCCCAATTTCAATTTTCTGCCACAGATCAAATTCACTTTCTCTCTGCTAATTGTTCAGAATGTTAGAAGAGGAAAAATCCAGATTACACAAGATCTAATGAAACAAATGTCAGACAAACAAAACAAGACAAAACAGGTAAAGTGCGTTTGTGTCTATTTGTGTCTGAGCAGGTGATAGTTGAGACAGATTCAGAGTTCCAAAATGAGGCGTACGTCATGCTTGTTGAGGAAGGCGGCATCGGTGCCAAGCTCATCAAGCAGCCCATTTTCACACAGTCGGTACACTCCAACTAAATCTAATAAAGCTCCACAAAAACACTCTGCAGCAACATCAGAGAGCTGTCTCACAAAGCTCTTCTCCCCCCCACCACCCCCGCTCATGTCTCTCGAAAATTGCACGGGCATACTGCCTGAAATGGTTTGGAATGTTGAAGGCTGGTGCGTTAAAAATGTGTTAATTACGTGGGAGTCAAAGCAAGCTTTCGAGTGTCATTGGTCTGGAAATGTGGAAAACTGAAGAGCTTCGAGCCACCAAAGGCCACAGATGTGATTATAAACTTAAAAAAAAAAAAATTTTTTCCTACTGTTTGTCTTTAAATGGCTGAGCTGACCAAAATATAGCCAGTCTTCACTTAAATTGGGATGAGGTAGAAATGTGGACAGTAAATAGTGAGAATGAAAAGCATTGTTTTTTTTTCATGTTAGGCACCTCTCTTTCATCTTTTCATCTAAATGAAATTTTCAATCAGTAACAACTTTCAAAGTCTAAGCTTGTGAGTCATTAAAGATGATGGGTAAAAGCCCCCCCCCCTCCCCCCCTCAGCCTCCTTTTGTAGGTCTGTTGCTTTTTTCCCAGATATTTAATCACTCTGAGATGAGGGCATCCTCATTTAAAGAGGCATGCTGGTGTTAAGACACGTTTTTCTAATCTGAAATGTTCGTCTGACTCCTCACATCAAACCCCTGCTGTTTACAGCCCAGTTTCATGTCGGTGGATGTTATTATTGCCTCATGTCTACACCTCAGATCTAGCTCTGATGTGCATTTGAAAGCCTGCTTTACACTGAAGAGTCAAATAAAACAAATTCAGAATATTAAAATGAGAGGCTGCTGCTTTTTGTTGCTGGACTCTAATCAGTCTCTTTAATATACAACACACAGAAATTAATATTAAATTATTATTACTTTGTAACTGGAGAGCATAGTGCTATTGGAAAAGAAGCACAGCACACATCTCTATTGTTGTCACCCCTGCTGGCGTCATTATGATTTTGGTACCCGTCTATTTGATGGTCAGCGTGATACCTCAGAAATCAACAGATTTCAGTGAAATTAGGTGGAAAATGAAACGACAAGCATTACAAACAAGTGATTAGTATTTGGTATGGATTCAGAGCCAGGTGTAGATGGAGGGTTTGCTGCACCGGTGAAAGTGTTAGTACCAAAAAAAACCCAAAACATAACAAAAAACAAACAAACAAACAAACAAAAAAATTACATTAACATTGAAGTGACAGCTCGCGGGGTCAAGTCAAGTAGCATAAAAGGGCATGAAAGCTGACACAGGGTAGATCAGGGTCGATACACGAATAACAATATGGCAACAGTTTTTTGAACTGACCCAATTCTATTCAGTTCAGTTTTATTTATACAGCACCAAATCACAACAACGGTTGCTTCAAGGCGCTTTATATTGTAAGGTAGCCCAACCCAACAAACCCAACCATCATATGACCCCCTATGAGCAAGCGCTTTGGCAACAGTGGGAAGGAAAAACTCCCTTTTAACAGGAAGAATCCTCTGGCAGAACCAGGCTCAGGGAGGGGCGGGGCCATGCATGCTGTGGATTTCCTACCGACAGTCATGTTTTTTTCTTTTTAATGTCACAGTGACCCCTAACATTAGACTAATGGTCTGATCCCCGATCCTCAACTTGTTTGGTGAACTTCAACCAAAATGAAACTGACACAAGGTGGCTGAGATCAAGGAACAGTGTATGTACAACAAAAGCACCTTTGTTGAGGGGGGAAAAATTGTGTATCCAAATAAATATGGTCCTCAAATAATAAATACCCTCAGTTGTCATTTAATATACAGGGAGTGCAGAATTATTAGGCAAATGAGTATTTTGTCCACATCATCCTCTTCATGCATGTTGTCTTACTCCAAGCTGTATAGGCT
>NW_005187498.1:904967-918509 GCF_000239375.1 Pundamilia nyererei
AATAAAATTATTCCTCAAAAATACAACTTGCCTAATAATTCTGCACTCCCTGTAGCTGTACAACAATTTCTATTAGACAGAGCGACACTGACACAAGGCGACAATCCAGAAATCCATCTGTGTGTTTGATGGAATTAGAAAAGCAGTTCATGAGATCTACTGCCACCTGTCCTCAAGGCTGCATGCGTGAGCCAGCTAAATGAAGCTGCACATAGCATAAACATTTGTATGTTGTAAAGTTTTATGTGACCTGCTAGTACAGATATAAAATAGCAATTTTGCTTTAATCTCTCAAGTTTCCATCTTAAACAATTATTACTGATGTTCATTAGGATTCACTGTCCCCTTCTAAATAAGTAAAATAAAGAAAACACACATCTTCATTGAACTGAGATAAAGTTCATGCAAATATAAAATATTTATACAAAATGTTTAGAATTTTTTTTCTTTCTTTTTTTTTCTCCTAAATGACTGTACTGTATATTGTTTAGAAGATTTGAATAAAATGACAAAACCAACACATTTACTATTTTAATTATCAAAGCAGAATCAGCTCTTTAATGTATAAATAAATTGGAGTTTTTAGTACTTTTTATACATCTTTAATGTTTTCATACAGAAATGGCAAACATGTTGTAAGCAGCACTGTAAGGTGGATTGTTTCTGGATCTTATGTTTGTCACTTCTTTTAGGATTAGGCTACATGATAAGTAGTTCTTTCCTTGGCTTAGACGACAGGGAAAACATTGTCTCAAAGAAGAGCTGAGAGTCAGAGCAGGTTTTGTCCTTGTCCTCCAAACCAGCTCACTTCTCTCTTCCTCCTCAGCTCTTTTTTTGTTTAAAAACTCAGACCACTGGCGTTTATTCTGGACTGAATTGTCTATCACAAATTGTTTTGCGTAACTGCAAACTAAATGCAAGACAGAAAAGGGGTTTTATAAAACATATTGTTAGAAAAGGTTGTGCTGCATTTATCCAAGTGTGAGTAACAGTGCTACACTCTCTATGCTGCTTTGCATGCTTTAGTGAAAGTATACAGTGTACTCTGTTGCTGTGTCTGTTTTCATTGTACAGCAGACAGAACCAGGGAGACATAAAAGAACTGTCTTCTGTCCAGCCTTCATACATCATTGATTACTTATTGGTATTGATTCAGTCTGTCCGTCAACATGGGGGAGACCACTCACATAAAACACCCAAACACACACAGAATGCCTGCACATCACAACCTGTGCATGTCGGCCATGTTGCAGGCACACAGAAGCAAATAAAAAGAATTAAAGCTCTTTAATGTTTCCTTCTCCTTCTGTGTCCATCCCTTTCTCCCTTTCATTCCTGCAGGTAACAATGTGTACCAAAATCACGCAGCAAAGAGTCGTGGCTTCCTTGGTTTAATTTGTGTGAGGGCAAAGTGGAAATCTCTTCAGTTTCAATTGCCCCCAGTCAATGGGCTGTTTCCAACAATGAAATGCGAGCAGATGACCTTGTAGAGCCAGTGACCAAGACAGGAAGCATTAAAATTTCATCCTTATACGGCCTGTTCTTCACCTCTTCTGTCAGCCTCTCTTGAAGGGGGGTGGATTGTGATTGAGGCCTGCAGCAGACCTCAAGCTGCTGAAATCTTCCCAAGCTTACATCTTTCTTTCTGATTTGTTGTGTTCAGATGAATAACGACATTTATACGCTTCCTGTAATTGTGTTTATGCAGTGCATCTCTATGTTGACAAAATAAGTATGTGGAAAATGTGTGTCACAGTGATACTGCTTGCTAAGAAAAAACACATATATACTCTCTTTTCATGTAATGTATGTAAGCAAATGCAACAAAGCTATTACACAGACCCTGCTGCCATATGTGAGTCCACGCTGTGATATTCACAAAGCTGCTGTTTGTGTCATTCAATTACAAAAAACAGGTTGTAATTGTATTTAATTGAAATTTAGCCAATAAAAACCCATAGCTCTGCCAAATTACTTGCTGCAAATATATCCTTGGGGACTTGCTGGGGAAATGTACGGTAACATGCTACAGGCATGTCAAAGAAATGGCCTTTGGGAAAAAATTCGATTTAGCAGCAAACAGTTAGAAATTAGCATACCCAGATGTTGCCAGCTAAATTTGATTTCATTGCTTTAATTGGATTTAACCTGCTTTGCTGTAATAGCTATAAAACTAGAGTCTTGGATATGCACCACCTCCATAGCGCTTGGATAATATTAAGACAATATGAGCTGGGAATATTGATATGAGCATCATGACAAGTGTGGGGAAGCAACACTGGAATTGCAATCTCTTTATTTAGAAATGAAGGACAGGTGGAAGATAGCAACAGCAAATTAAAACCTTCCTGTCATCTGACACATGTACCATGTATTACATGCTCAATAAGGGTGTAGCTCTGACACAGCAATCACAATCAAAATGTCAGAATACATTTGTAGGTCAAGCAGTGAGGATTGGCAAATAATGTCAGGTGCTTTGTACTGTGGTTGAGGTTAAATGGCTGCATGATCTGCAAGTCAGTCCGTTTCCACAAAGCACAGAACAGAAAAATGACATAAGATTTCATTCTAAACCAAGTCTGTAAAAATATCATGCTGATGCTGCCAACTACAACTAAACAGCAGGTATGGTTTAGTACATTGCATTTGTAGTCTCACTGACTATAATTTCAGCTCCTTTCACCCTTTCACAAGCTTTGTTCTTTGCACTATATGAGCTTCATTTTTTTATAAACATTAAAAAAATGCATCAGTTGCAGTATCTGATCGGTTTCATGTATATAGAGAAAAACTTACTGTCAGTTTTTTAAATTATTATTAGGCAACCACTGTCCAGAAAAGACAAGAAGGTCACATTCAGGAACACTAATAAATAGATTCAACAAAATGAGAAATACATGAGAAAGTGATATAGGCTTTATAAAGTGCATGTCGTTTCACCTTTGAGCATTTTTTCTGTGTTTCCGCCTTTGTGTAGAAAGACATAAGGAATCTGAAACAACCTTTTAACATGAAATGCTCCCCTAAACAAAAATATTAGCATTTACATCAGCCTCTTCTTCCATGTGCTCACACATGAACTATAGGTCTCATCGTGGAGCCTGAACTACATCCTTCTTCACTCGAAGGCCCAGCAGGTAGCTTTCGCTTCCCCTCGACCATAACTAAAAACCAGTGGTCAGCCGCCTCAGTGGTCAGGTCCTCAGAAATCATTACTATGTTAATAACTGCAAAATACTCTTTGGTAGCAGGAACAGGGAATAGTCGGACAGCAGGACACAGGGTTAGAGGGAAATATAGCTCCTTCGAACCAAAAGGGAAAACAAAATGGGAGAAATATAATGGAGGTGGAAAAATAAACGTGCAGAGGGAGATGTGGGGTGGGCCCAGAGAGTGCTGCAGTTTTTAATTCCAGATGATTTCCTCCAAGTTTTACCCGAATCAGGCCAGAGAAGCACTGATGGAGATAGCAACCCCTACCCTCATTAGCCCTCTCCAGCTGCTTCACTGACATTTTGCACTTCATCCAAAGCCCCAGCGTCACCCCAAACCGTCGCTACCAGAACACTTCAAACACACGAACAGTAATTTGGTCCAATCTTAGACCCTTCTAAAGCTATAATGGAGGCCTCCTTCCAACACAGACATCAATAAAATTGCTATGTGTGTCTCTGCGTGCGGACGTCACATTTGTTTTCTTTACTTTCATACCTCCCACATAGTCCCACCACCATCACCTCCACCACAGCCGATATGGCTGCTGCGAACAAAGAGATGGTCTTCCATTAATGTAATTGGCCAATTTAGCTGCTGCAGCAGCAGCTGAGGGCGGCTTTATACAAGTGGCTTTTCATGAATAACAAATTAGCCGTTACCTGGTGACTGAAGGTCCAACAAGTGGGTCTGTCTTCAGTGGGAAAAAACACTTATCAATAACTTCATTTGAATAGAAATTTGCTGCTTAACTTTTCTAATGTGTAGATATTGTTGTAGTTAGGCGTGTGTAGTCAAATAACATTTATATTACACATTTTAGAGATAAAATAAGTGAAGGCTAAACACGTTACTTCTGTTTTCTGTCCTTCTGGGGGTTTATTTTCTCTATGTACTACAGGTTTAGCCAGCTACACAGGAAATTCCACTTATGATACTGCATGTGGTCAGTGGAATCTCTTTGTTCTTTTCTCTTTCTGTTTCACAATAGTTCATAAATTGGGGGTCACTAAAACACTTCATTATTTTATTGACTTCCAGTACATTTGTGTTTATTTAAAATGACAAAATTTTAATAATACAGACTTACAAAGGCTTCACTCTTTCACTCTTTGTTCACTTTGTGCTACCTTTACATACATTTACAATATTAGAAAACCATTTTTCCAACTGTATCAACTGTTCCCACCCAGAACAGCAGAAACTGGATCAAACCAGATAAAAAGGACAGCGGCAGACCCCAGTGCACAACAGGAACGTCAGGGTGTGTAGTTTGAGGAACAACTGCCAGTTTCATTAAATGGTAAAACTCTTCTCAGTGTCAGCAGAGCCGTAAAGAAAAGGCCATGTCTGAGCCTGTCCAAAAAAAGGGAAAAATTACGAAGGACAAAAGACGAGAGACACTGGACAGAGGAACATTGTGATACCTGGAAGAACAGAAACAATGTTGGATTCATTTGTTAAGGATTTGGGAGAGGGAAAAAGATAATCCAGGACTTCTGGTGGTAAAGTGGGAGTTTGTATGGGATCAAAGAGGACTTGAACACAAAAGGTTACCACAGCGTTCTGCAACAGTCTGCAACATCAATTCATTTTCTACTTAACTGCTGCCAATTTCTTCCAACAACAGGATAATAATCCACAACACAGCTCCAGTCAGTGTAGTCGGCTGGCATCCTGTGCCACCAGATCTCACCTGCCCTGTTGTGTGAACAGCTTGACAGTTTAAATCAGAATAGTTATCAAACCAATCTTAACATGGGAGGTGGTTCGGGAGGGGTGAAGAGTGAAAATCCCCAATTGTCTACACATATTCACAGCTATGATTTATAGTTAATGCTAAAGTGGACTGGTACTCATACAGCAGTGTTCCTACATGCTTGATTCACCCAGTCACACACAAATTCATGCGCCTTTTCCTGTGGCTAACACGTCTAACACTTACACGCACACTCCAGCGGATGCACTGGAGCAAAGGCCTTCTAATTGGTAGATGACCTGGTCTGCCTCCTAACCCGCAGCTGCCCTGAAAACCTGTAAATCTGTGATTGGTGCAAATGCACAATCTCTTTTCCTTTTTCAATTTCGCAACTCGTTTAACAAACAAAAACTACGAACCATGAGAAATGTGAAATTTTTGCATTAACCCAAATGTTTCAGCCTGGGTAAAAATAAATAGATAAACACAGTTCTAGAATTATATGAAAAGCCAATAAAAACCAACAGATCCAGCATATCTGATATACATCATCAGCTCCAATAAAGCCTAACAGTCAGTGAACAAAAGGTTACCATGTTTGAACACACGTTATTCTGCTTCTCTCTGATGTTTGTGTGTATGTGTGACATACACACAAACTGCACGACTGCAGGGGCCAGCCATCAAAAGGAAATGACCTTTCCCACCTCCTCTTTGGCCGCCACATGTAAAAGGCAGTAACCCTTCAGGTTTCTTCAAACAAGCCGCAATCAAAGCATGCAGGGAGCAGGGTGTCTGTCTGCATGGTTGTGGCACTGTGGTTTATTTCAATTCAATGCAGCTCTGATAAGCAACTTGTGATAGCCGTTTCCTGCCATTTTTCCCCAGGCAGCCAATCAGGCAGGCAGATAACAAGAATAACAGAATGTGACCTCTACCTGTCTTGATTCACACAAAAATAATTACAAGAAAATCGCTTCAATGTGCTGAATGATTGTGCTGTTAAAATGAATTTGTTCACAGTAAACTTCAGCACATCAATATTAAACAACTAATCCTCCACTTTCAAATCTGTTGACGTGCTATCATTTTCTGATTTAAAAAAAATGCCTTAACCTGAAGCATACTGGGAGCGTTCAACGCAAGCAAAATCTACCTAGGGTGCAACTATTCTTACTGGCTCTTGGTTTCAGTTTTGCGCACTTAAATTCTCAAAAGAAGATTGCTTCTGTTCTGTCTTTATGCTTTTATCTGTGAAAATGTGTTAGTGTTCTGTTTCTCCTTCATTCCTGCTCTCACTTGCTCTCAAAATAATTTCATTCACAACTTTTGACGCCACCACACTCATCCATTGATCTTTCTGCACGTTCTTTGACTCAGACACTCCCTATTCTTATAATATGGCTGTAAAGCAACTCAATGTTATATAGTCTCGGTAGCCTGTAGGCCATATGCAGAGCTGTGCAGACTATCATGTGCACCTTGTAGCTGTCTACTGTCACCAAAGGGCAATACATAAAATGAGTGAAGCGACTTGTATTGTGGCATTCTCTTTCTTTTTTATCTTTGTGATATTATTAGTCCCTTGGCCTAACCCCTGCTGCACAGAGAGCTAGTGATAATATACAAACTGACTGTTAAAAGAAACGAACACTATTCACTGAAGCAATAGCCAGCGTTTCTAATCTTTGATGTGTTTTCCTCTCCATGGTAAACTGTGCTGTCTACAAATAGCATCACTACTGTAAAGCATCTACTGTACATTTGTGTTGGAGTACTGGATACATGTGCCTGTGCCTCAATAACCTCTGTATTGGTTAAATTCCCTGATTTCCTAAGCAAATGGAGACATTAATTTTTTTCCTAAAATTGTATTTACTACCGTGCTGAATAAACTTTATTTATCTGTCCTGCTAGGTGGCAAAATTTCTAAAAATGACTGTGTATCAGGTATCATTGAGAACAAATATGAAAACGTGGAGCATGACTGTCTTCTGTAAAACCATCCAAAAAGAGTTTTTATGTAGTTGACAAATTATTATTATTATTATTGTTATTTTTATTCATTTGTGTATTTAAAAAAGCTTTTTATAATGCTATAATGCTAACCAGATGTTTAGCATAAATCTGGCATTTGAAACACCACATGCATTGCAATATAGGATCATACATGTAATTACTGTTCAACACTGACAAAATGATAGATCCTGTTGTTTGTGCTTCATTCTTATTCGCATGTTCTCTCATTTTCCAGTGACTTGCTCCCAGTTAGTATCAGCTGTACAAATTCGCAAAGCGTCTAAAGTCAGTCACATTTATATATGGTCTTGCATGCCAGTCACAGAAAGTGGGAGACTGTGAGTCTCTTAAAGTGGACGCAACGTCTGTGATCAGCTACTGGATAATCCATCAGCACTCTACAAACACAAACGGGTGTCAAAGCTCATGTGAGTGTGCACTTTTTCCTGTGTGTCAGTTCTAAACCTGATTTATTACTTCAGTAAACATGGAGATGTAAGAGCTGAAGTCATCATATTGCAAGTCACCACTCTCAAGTCCTGTGATCACAGTCAAAACAGCCAAGTAGACAACATGTCAGCCTTAACGCAGTCACAGTTTAAGACATCCAGTCATTTTAAACAGTTTCTTAAAAAAAATCTGGACAGTGTTGCACATCCCGAGCTTAAATGACATCTTAAATGATGAGCAAAACTGCCTAGCTTGCAGAAACAGATGCATAAGCCTGTGGACACCGGTTGGCATTGCTATTATTATGCAAATAGACTATTTTTCAAGTCCACTTGGAGTCAACCTGAAGGATGTACATGCAGTTAATGACTGTAATGTAGTGCACTGCAGATGAGTCTGCACAGTCACAAAAAAATGCAGCCATCTGTTTAGACCCTTGTGTTCACCCTCTGACAACAAAATTGACATCACTTGGACCCAACTGGACCCATCCAAAATTGTGGTATTTTATATTGACTTAAGTCCAGTCACAAGTGTAGAACCAGTTAATTTAGAATGGGAGACACTTGCTCTGGTTGACATCCTGGTTAATGGTTGAAGTGCATGTGTGAAAAAGTGGTTGCAGAACTGAATTTACTTCTAGAATAAGAGGAGTTACTTATTAGGTATTAGAAGACTCCAGTGGTTGACATACAATTATTTTCTGTGTTTAATTAAAGGCATCAGAGAAAAGAAATACTTAACTAAAGAAGAATATCTGACCCCAGCTACTGATAGGGTGACTGTCACTTTCTCAATGATAAGCTTTTATTATCTGCAACTCATACCATTTACAAGCTGATAACTTTGTAAAAGGCCAACATGCTAATAGACTCACATTAATGAGAGCACATTTAATGTGCAAATCACATTTGGTTGCACTGCTGTTTAAACTGCTGTGAGACGCAGCTCATTCAACTGTTAGCTTCTTATCTAATCTCCCCATATCTACAGAGCCCGATGACAGGAGCTGTCCATGCACAAATGCTGTCTGGTTCATGTTTTTTTTTTTAAATTTCCCATCATATTACCTAGATTTGTTTAGCATTGCCATAAATCAATGAGACCACTTAGAACTTGGACCACAAAATAAATTACCCCAAATCCCCATCCTCAGTGACACTGCCAAAACCACTAGAGAGCTGTTTACCCCCCGTTTCAGTCAAATTGTAATAAGATAATTTCATTTGTGCCCAAGACATGTTCAACAAACCAATACTTGATTTGTTAAATTAATATGTCAAACTGGTTTGCATAAGAAAAACTTATACAGACAAAGTCATAGGCATATATATATATTATATAGTGAGATGGAGCCTATGGTTTATAAACATTTTGAGAAAGTCAGAGTGTGGTGCTGTATGGCTGTGGATCATGGCCAGATGGACCAACACATGGTGCAGGCATTGTCATTCAGATGTGGCGTGGGCTGCTTCATTTTTAATAAAGGACAAATAAATTAATTCAAACGCTTTAAAGGCCACTAAGGAAATGAGTATCATCTGTTACTGTGTGATCTGGGAGCTGAACATGTGTTTGCTCAAGTTTAAATCAGGTCCAGTATTTTTATCATAGAGAAAATCCCTTATCACTATACATTTAGAAGCCTGCCTCAAGGAAATTGTATTTGTATCTTAGTTTGTATTACAAAGTACAAATGGGAAATGTAATCCTTGGATATTTTGAGAACTGGGGGGCTTGTATTTTTTGTGTTTGGGTCAATTGTAGCTGTAGAAAGCAGAGAACTATGATACCAGAGAATAACAGGGTTTGTTTTAAGTCCCATGTGTGATCTGGTTTACACCAGGATCCATATGGCACTGTGTTTTTCCTCTCCTTTGGTCAGATTGTCAGATTAGCCGATTAGAGTTATAGTTTCTTGTCTTTAGAGTAAGAGAAGAGAGAGGAGGGATGTTGGGGACACAGGGGATATCATTTTTTTTCATCTTAACAAACTCAGAAGGCAAATATCTCGTTCTTTGGCTGCTTTCTGCTTCATATAGTTAGTCTAACTGGTTTCTAAGTGTGTAGGTGTGTTCTTTGCTGCTGAGCAGATGGTGTACAAGGAGGTTTTTGAGCTTTCCCTTAGAAAACAGCTGCTGCCAAAAACAATGTTGTGAGTGCAATGACACTGAAGAGCAAAATGTGAGCTGAACAGCTAAGTAATGTTAAATGGACTGTAGAGCTTAAAAACTAATTCTAGTGGTTTCAAAGTGCATTACAATGACAACATAGATGTCATTCAACAGGCTGATCTGCAGTTGGGAAAAACTCAAATTTGGCACATGGAAAAGCTGATGGAACTGCAAACCCTCCAATTAGAGGACAACTTGCTATGCCACTGCAGCTCAGTCAGCCAACAGGACCAGTAAGCCAAGGTGAGCTTCAGATTTATAGTTAAATCTTTTTAGATTCATTTAAATCTTACATCACATTGTTTTCCCTTTTAATTTGATTCATTAGCTTAAAAATGTGCATTGTGGTCAGCTTGACCTTTACTGAAATGTGTCTGTATCTGCATAAAATCTTTTCCTTTACAATGTTTTCTTTAGACATGAACATATTTTGAAACACACATATTCCTGTGTACCTGTGTATATTTCTTTGTGGCTTTATTTTGAGCATGTAATCCTTCCTGTTCGCTGAAGCCCTGTTTCTGTTGCAAACACTGCTGTAAGCCCAGTACACACTGTAGGTGAAAGAAGGAGAAGAAGCCACGCTGCTGTTGGCAAACATTCTTCTATGCCATTCCTAGTTGAGAATGGAACCACGGCTCTGTGAAAGCATGACGAAAAACAGCAATATGCCTGACTATCATTTCCACTGAATCTGAATTAAATTGCCCACTAGCTCTATGCGCATGCATGCATACAGCTGCACACACACAAACACACACACACACAATTTTTGCTATAAGCAGCTGGTGGAACCGTTATCATCGTGCTCTCCCACTGAACTTGGTTTACTGTAGACTGTAAAACAAAACTGGCATAGCACACAGCAGTTGGTCCAAACCAAAAATCCATGTCCACAATACTGGAGAAATAATCCAACGTAAAGCTGAAGCTTTAAATGGACCTTTTTTTTCTAAAATTACTCTCATACGATCAGCTTTGGTACCTATATTAGCAAACTTTGCACATTTACAGCTAGTTTGCATTTATATACAGTGGCTTGCAAAAGTATTCGGCCCCCTTGAACTTTTCCACATTTTGTCACATTACAGCCACAAACATGAATCAATTTTATTGGAATTCCACGTGAAAGACCAACACAAAGTGGTGCACACGTGAGAAGTGAAACGAAAATCATACATGAACCCAAACATTTTTTTACAAATAAATAACTGAAAAGTGGGGCGTGCGTAATTATTCAGCCCCCTGAGTCAATACTTTGTAGAACCACCTTTTGCTGCAATTACAGCTGCCAGTCTTTTAGGGTCTGTCTCTACCAGCTTTGCACATCTAGAGACTGAAATCCTTGCAAATTCTTCTTTGCAAAACAGCTCCAGCTCAGTCAGATTAGATGGACAGCATTTGTGAACAGCAGTTTTCAGATCTTGTCACAGGTTCTCGATTGGATTTAGATCTGGACTTTGACTGGGCCATTCTAACACATGGATATGTTTTGTTTTAAACCATCCCATTGTTGCCCTGGCTTTATGTTTTGGGTCGTTGTCCTGCTGGAAGGTGAACCTCCGCCCCAGTCTCAAGTCTTTTGCAGACTCCAAGAGGCTCCATCCATCTTCCCATCAACTTTGACCAGCTTCCCTGAATGGCTTTGTTCTTGCCACTCTTCCATAAAGGCCAATTTTGTGCAGTGCACGACTAATAGTTGTGCACTGCACAAACTGTGAGATTCCCCCACCTGAGCTGTAGATCTCTGCAGCTCGTCCAGAGTCGCCATGGGCCTCTTGGCTGCATTTGATCAGCGCTCTCCTTGTTCGGCCTGTGAGTTTAGGTGGACGGCCTCGTCTTGGTAGGTTCACAGTTGTGCCATCCCATATGGAAAGTTTGTATCTGTCTTGTGTGAAACTTGTATGAAAAGCATACCCAAAGTACTGTCATGGAACCGTTGAATAACACAAAGTACTCACTTCAGCATTTGCCCTTGTTACTTCTGGGGACAAGCTCTTGGCCTTCTGTTCAGTTTTTTGTATACAGTTTAACAATAACCACCGGATTCTGTTTTTTTCATTTTCACTGACTGAGCGCCTCTACTCACAGTATACTCTGTTACTTTACTTTTTAACTCTAGGTCCCATGGCAAATATTAAGTGAACAAATGTTTCAGGTTATTAATACTGTGTAGGAGGGACTGAGTGCTTTTGAACAGTGTCCCCTGACACCAAAGCGTTTGTAGTTTTAAAAACACTAATCAAAACCGAAATAGAAAACAATTATGTCACATCATTAGGCACAAACTGATTGACTTATAAAATGAGATGTGAAATGTACTGATGAGACATGACACCTGTACGGTCTGACAAAACCAAACCTCTTGGATCTGCATGGAAACTGTTAATGAAGACTAAATGGGGCTTTAATTGTTCATTCATTATCTAACTGACATATGTTCTGTCTGCAGTTTGTAGCTATATGCAAAGCAGCTTTAGATACTATACAAAAATCATTTTCTTAACAGGCCTCATCCGTTCAAACAAGGTCTACACAGACTGGTGGCATATAATATGTGTCTCAATATTGCAATTTTTCAAGACAAGAGACTTTTATGAAGAGTGATGATGCTTTTGTCAAGACCAGTAGAGGTTGAAACATCATCAAAGAATTCAGGATCAACTGAAATTTGCATGTGCTCACATGGACAAACCTTGTGGAGAAAGGTTTTATGGTCAGATGAGGCAATTAGGCCACAATGACCAGATGCGTGTTTGGAGTGAGGTTTTCTAACCTAAGAGCACTGCCAGCTGCCAAGAATGTTTGTGGTATCATTATGCTCTGGGGCTGGAATAATAATGAAGAAGGAGGACTGCCTCCATACTCTTCAATATGACCTCAGGCTGGATGATTGAAACTTACACACAGTTGGGTTTTATTAAACGGCAATGATGCCAAATATGCATTAGGACTGGTTTTTGAATGGTCTGTGGCTATTTAATATCCATCCAGAATTATGCCACAATCTTGTTGACAGCTGCCAAAAACATGTCGTCAAGGTGCAACTTGCAATGGGACATTTAACCAAATATCAGGGGAGGTGAACGTATGTATCTGAGCCTGTATGATTTTGACCATGTGTGGATTGGGGAAAAATCACTAACCCTTTTTTGTAACAATAATGCTGTCTGTGGATGAAAAACTAACAAATGCATAATCGCATTGGTACATACTACAAGGAAAAACTGTAACAACATAGGGCTATATTAACAGTAATATGTTAAACCAAGGTCCATGCCCATGAGTAGACTCCGAAGGAGAAATTGGATTTCTGCAGTCACAAATCCTGCTGTATATTGTAGTTTGGGTGTAAATCCAGAGGATGAGTGTTCTCCCTGACCTCAGCAACAATGCTACCCTACAATCACTCTCCTATGAATGAGGCCACCCCAATCCCATCTTTTTTCATTTCACTCTCCTTCAAGACTTTACAAGGCCAAGTCTTGCATTTGAGTGCTCACAGAAAAGCTCTGTCAACACTACCTGTGGACGAGGATTTCCAGA
This sequence comes from Pundamilia nyererei, assembly GCF_000239375.1. NCBI lineage: Eukaryota > Metazoa > Chordata > Actinopteri > Cichliformes > Cichlidae > Pundamilia > Pundamilia nyererei. The sequence goes on from NW_005187498.1 coordinate 918,072, forward strand.
GGTACTACTATCAAGGTGGGGGGAAGGGGGACGAAATAATGGAGACAAGAGAGGCAAAGATAATACATCTGGGAATAGAGGATGGATACAAGGTGGAAAGGTCCAGTATGAGCCTGTTCTAATTTCCTGGGCATCAATTACTGATGTTTTGTCAAAGCTGCTGGCATCTCAGTGATACACACAAGGTGTCCTTTGGCATCAGTGCCTTGATGAACTGGCCACAGTGAAAGCATTGTCGACTTGTCATGTATGGATGTTTGTTCAGGTGCTCACCTTGGAACATCGATGTTTTCCTTACACATTTGATTTAATGTTGGGAATGGGTGTATTTGGTCCTATCAGATCACATCAGATCCTGTTCTTCCTCCTGTTTTAGAAATGGGTCGTTCACTAAACTTCAATGTTTTCTGGATGTTCTTCTCTTTCTTTACACTAATC
>NW_005187498.1:918674-926410 GCF_000239375.1 Pundamilia nyererei
ATGAAACTGTATGCAGTGAGACAGGAACAGAAAAAAAAGTAGACGGAAAAAAGTAAACAGCAACAGATGCAAGAGAATAGAGAAATATGAGGAGAGTATGAGGAAATGTGTTTTCTATCCAATCTCTGAGGGGAACAGAAAAACAAAACTTTGGTGAATATTGTCGGTTTTCAAAGCCCGCTTTCTCCTCTCCCCACTGTTGCTGATCGATATCAATGGCTTCTCAATTTTGCCATGCAATGAGTTCTCAATAAAACCAGTGAACGGGCATCGCACCCCCTCCCTCCTGTTACTGAATCCAATTCCTCAGACAGCTTCAGCCTTGTCCATAATGGATTCTCTGTTTCATAGGCTTTGGCTTGTGTTCCTGTGGTGCTCGGTTAATATTTCAGCCCACTGTCTGTCTTTCCAGCACAGCCCACTTTGTTATATTGATTTATTTGTACTTCCCTCTACATACCACCTCTGTGGTGGGAAGACGATCTATTATGGAATTTAATACCTTTCATAGAGCTCATTTTCTTCTTTTTCTCTTTTCCTAGAAAATTATGTGTGTAGGGAGTAGTGGGTGTATGCACTCCAACTAAACAAGAGTAGTGAGGAAGTTGAAGTCGCTTATTCATCCTTTTAAATCTAATTTTAACTAACAAACAGGATGGGCCTTATAGGCTGAGGTTACTTGGGCAAACTGTCCTTTTTCTTATCATGTGTAGTTTAGGGCTGCACTAGTAGGACTTTGGACAAGGATGCACGGTGCACAGATGTGAAGAAGGAGGCCTGAACTCGGGACAAACAGCTGCTATCCTTCCTGCATCCTGCATGTCAGATGTGGCACCGCTGTGTTTCTACATGCATCAGTAGATTTTAGGACACTTTTTTTTAGGATGGAAATTTAAAGGAAACCAATAGTGTGAAATAAACACTCTCATATCTCCCTCTGCAGCATGACATAGACAAGCCTAAATAAAAGCAAGACATGAATCTCTGGAGAAAAAGTGATGGTGGTAAAATAACATTTAAATGACTGAGCATGTTATGGGAAAGCACTTGTTATGGAGTTGCATCGTCAATTCAGCAATATATGAGCAGATGTATAGCTGACTTTACAAGGCTTTGACTGCATAAAGTTAGAATAAATGGTAGAATCTGGTGAGTGAATCTAATCAACAACATCACCTCAAATATAATACAAAAAAAAAGATGCAATGATTGGATGGGGCCCATGGGATGCCATTATTTTCTTCTCAGTTATTTTCTAGTTTCATATCTCCATGCTGTCGTTGGAAGTAATGCCAAGCAACACCAAGCTGATTTGAAAGTCATCTGTTTATCAGATTTAATTGCTAACTAATCTAAAAGGCGTTTGAAAGCCATTATGAAAGACCTCTGTGTCAAAGTAATCTTTTATGATAAAGAATTGCCTACTGAGAAAAGTACCTTATACTTTGTATCAAATAGATACTCCCCTCTTTGCACTTAGCTTGTGCATGTTAGGTGTTTTACTCAGAGGGTGTAATAGACTATAGATGTTCTTTGAGTGTATAGATTTAACTCATTGTGTGGTGAGTTCATATTAGTAGAATTTACTCCACTGCACAACCAGCAACAAACTCTCTCAGAGAGACAGTTTGAGCTAAAAGCTAGCTGGTGCATAGGTGTGCTACAGGTGAAATGTGAAGTAGAGCTTCTTAGCAGACGATGATCACTTAATATAAAACATATAAAATCTTACATCCTGACAGAATCACGATTTACGTTTGCCTATGCATGCCACTGCAAATGTGCTAAAATTGCACCGCTGACAGTCTGTTAGAAAAAGTAAGTAACTGATTGCTTGAATTGCAAAGCTAAAACTTTATGTACCAAGTCACCAACAACATTCTTCATGTAACTAATTCAGAAAGAGAGAGAGGAAAAAAAGAAGAACAATTCATACAGAAACACATTTCCACAATCTCACTTTTAGTAACAAAGCCGAAGCAAAAAAGATACAGCATAAACTCTGAGAACACTCAGACATTACAACGGGGAAACACTAAAAGGTGACCTAAAACCACAGTCTGATCCTGTCAGTCTGGATGGAAGCCATTACTGTCAGTCAGCTGTCTTTCCTGCTGCTTTCATGGTAAAATGAGGGCAGCACTAAGGCAGGCTATTAACACCCACATCATCACCTAAATGAATTATTGCATATTTTCACTGCTCATCTCATAATGAGCTCAGATTGGGCCTTATTTTGGTAGATATATGAGCAAACTAGCCGCTGAGCACTAAAGCTGAGTGTGCAGATAGCTGCTGCAGTGTAAAGAAGGCATGAGTGACAGAGAATGGACGGCTTAATTCAAACACATTGGGAGTTTGTAGACTAAAAAGGATGGTGTCTGTGAAGTGTTTCTGTTGAGTGCACCTTTCCTGTCTCTTCATCTTGTCACACGCAATAACATCCTTAGTCATCGTAACTAAGATGGAGACAGCCATGGGGATGCAATATTTAGAAGACATTCAAAATATTGTGTGCCTACAGTAAAGAAAACCATCAATATGGTCATAAGAATAATCCAGTATGTTCCCATAACTGGGCTTTTCTCTGTGTGAAATATAGAGATGGATTCATTTTTTTATTTATATAGCACTTTTAGAACAACTCCCAGCTGAACACAAAGTGCTGTACACCTGACATTCCAGAAATGATACATTGAATAAGTTAAAAAAAAATTACAGATAAAAATAGAGAAAAATAGATGATAATTTAAATGACATTTAAAATAATAAAATTTGCACAAATAGCAAAAAAAAATTCTCAAAACAACTTAGGTTACTGGTAGTAACAGTATCTATGGCATGACACCAAAAGTCTTTTTTTTTTCCAACTGTTGTTCTTCTGCAGGCTGCAAATACAGCCTAAGTCATCAGGAGTCACTGAAATGTCTTGGTAATGTGTGAGAAGCTGAAGGCGTGCAGCCTGTCACCTTTATCTGCAGGATATAAAATTGATGTGCAGTGCAGAAAATGACTGTTGTTTTGAGGTAAATTTTGGAATTTTGCAACACAGTTCATAATTCAGTAAATATGAGGTATACTACTATACCCGTTGTATAGTGTATCAGTAGTATACTACTGTACCAGTAGTACAGTAGTACGGTTTGATTGGGTCTGAGTGCCATATTTCAGATGTTCACTTGCTCTTCTCAATCAGTCCTTTCAGAAACTACACCAAACTGCACACACTAAATATTCTTTTGGTGGATCCCAGTAACATTTGAAATTACTTTGATTAAAATAGCTACACATCTATGCTGTCTGCAAGTGTCCACAAGCTAGCATTATAGAGCCTTTGCTCACAGCGACCAATAACAAATCAAAAGACTTTGATTTAAATTAACAGGTTCAATGTTGCCAGTTTAAAGGTTTTTTTGATAAAGGTAATTTTAGCAATAGTAAAACATCTCTAATAATGACAATGGGCAAAAAGAATCACAAAGGAGCAAAAGAATCACAAAGAATTACTGGTTAGGGGAGTATTAAAAACATTATGAATGTTTTAATTATCACAATTTGGAGCAACAGGTTAATCACCTCGTTCCAAAGCAACTAATCAGGGGACCTTTCCAGTGTGCAGCTCCGAAGATACTGACACTCTGACGCTGGAGATCCACTGTGGCCCATCACCTTACATTCACCTTTCATATGGACACTCTATTGAGTTCTGTACTACTAATTCTGAAAAGGCATCTACTGATGACAGAAGAAATTAGTGAAACTATAAGTCGCTGAGTAAAAACTTCTATGATCACTTCTAAAGAATAACAGCAGTCTCAGTTCATCAAGTAACAGCCTGATGAAGTACCTGACCGGCTGGAATAATCCAATCACAGAAAAGGAAATTCCAGTTCCAGCAAATACATCAGTGTAGGAAGAGAGATGACTGGCTAGATGATAAAGAGATTCACAGTTTGTATGTTGAATCCCTTCAAATAATGGTTGATGCTTGGACATGATAACTGCAGTCTGTAAATTAGCTCACATTAGATTATTTCTCTCCTCGTTGTATCACTTACTTTGACTGGAAGTTATCAGATTGTGAGTATACTAATTCAGATAACAGGATTTCAGATTACAAATTAGCAAATAAATATTTGTTATCAAAAGGACAGTTATTACACAGAATAGGGGTCTTTCCATTTTGCACTATTTTAAGGTTAAAAATAGAAAAAGGAGGAAGAAAACCCAACATATATCTATATCAATTTCTCTGTCACACTTACACAGACACACATCAGAAAGGTTTGTGTTGCTCACTCAGACCTTGTTCTTGCTGCACAGCAACCCTCAGAAGAGAATGCTTGTTTCTTTTATGCTTAATTTAATGTTTTCAGTTCAGTTTCCTGCAGACGTTCTGATGCATGCTGTGCTATGCTGTGATTTATGCACGCTTTATTGATTATGTGACATTTTAAATACATCCCTTGAAGTTTCAAAGCCAGCCTGAAATTAACAGCTGTCAGAGTTAACAAAGACACCATTATGTCCTGACACTGTTACCTCCTGCTCAGACACCAGGAGCTAATGATGGAACCATAACCACAGCGTCGTATTTCTATGGAAGCTTTGTTGTTCATTGAGAAAACAGAACGCTAGCAAGAGTTTTCTTCCCCAGACACAATAAATGAGAGCTGATATGCACACTGTGCTGAGCCGCCAGGTGAACTGAAGATGAAGGACGTATGAAATGTTAAACACCACCATGAGTGTGTCACAGAGATGTTTGAAGATGTTTTTAAAATGTGCTGGCACAGGAAGAGGGGGACTAGTGTCTGCATCAAATCATCAAGTTACTAAAGCACAATAAGAACTACTGAGTACAAAGTACAATATTTGTATTAGAAAATATAAGTATAAAGTATAACATATACACAGAAACCCAGAAATGCTTTAATAAAGTACAGATGTACTCTAAAACTGAAAACATTTTAATTTGATTCCTCTAATGGCTTTACTCACTCGGGAGCAGCAGAAGTTGCACACAGCCCGTCCACGGGACAGCAAGCATACATCATGCCCCACTGGCAGCAGCATATATCAGAACTATAGTGCCTGGGCATCGATTGCCCCTCTGACAAAACTGTGATGGGAACTGTGTGAGGGGAAAAAATGAATTTCAGCTTTTGGCGGTGCGATACCCCCAAGTAGCCAAGCAGTGAGCAGGCAAATCCTTCCCCTTCTCCACCCATGTCTTTTTTAATCCATCAGTGGCGGCCTCCTTGCAAACGCACAGGGACAGGCTCTCTTTTTCTTTTCTTTTCTTTTCTTTTTTGCACCACGCCACAATAAAACTGAAGTCTGGCTGGAGTGGGATTCACAGGTACTGTGAGCGCTTTGTGACTGTTTCATTACTTCAGCCTGACCTGGAGAAAGGGTTGCTGCAAAGGATGATGTAGCCACCTTCACACTGTCATTATTTAGCTCTGTAAGAACACTAGAGTGGAACAGTTTCATATCCTGGTGAACTGACTTGGATATAAATTCGGTCTGTGCTTCAAATGACAAATATTTTAATTAAAACAGGAGGAGAAACAGGATTTGACTGAGAGATAAAAGGCATTTTGGTTTCAGTTACTCTTTTCATATGCTAAGCAAAGGAGCTATTGTGATTTGGGAGGTTCATGTGTAGAATGCACGCCCTGATTCAAAGCAGTGTCCTGCTCAAAGAAGAGCACAGCTGTCAAAGTCTAAAGACTCTGTCAGAGACATTTACATTTTAGAACTCGAGAGCAGAACTAAAGGGACACTAGGTCAAAAAAAAAGCCCAAAAAAAGGAAAAGGAAAAAAAATCAATTCGCTAAATCTGGAGCACACATTCTCATAATGTTTGCGGATCTGCATACACACCTCCACGCAATTGGAGAGGCGCTCATGCTTAAACCCACACAGTCACACACAGATAGTGGATTTCAGATCAATGCTAGAAGAGAATCAATGCACAGTGGAGGTGGGAAGGCAAAATGCTCAGGGCAAAGATATATTTAGAAAGGTAAAAGACCTGCAAGTGGGACGGCTGCAGAGGAGAGCGAAAAGAGAGAAAATGAAAGCGGACGAGGAGAGGGGAGGGACACTCCTGGATCACATCCAATCTCCCCAAAGTGCTCACTGATACCAGATGCTGCTCACCTATAGCAAATTATGTTATGATGTGCATCTCGCACATTAGAAAAACAAGCCAAATGTGAAGAGCAATATTCTGCCATTCCTCTCATGTCTTCTATTTCCTGTTGCCCGAACTGTTAGTGAGAACGTGCTGAAGGGAGACGCACTATGAGCACATCTGCACAGAGACAGGACGTGTTTACAGGTGGAGAATCACAGCACTTGTTTTCTTCTCTGTTTCTCTACCTCTACTGGAAAAGATGCGTACTCACTGGAAGTCTAAATTAATTTGAGCTATAGAAGAGTCTGTACTGGCATGTGAACATATAGTATCTTTTTACCCTCCATCTTTGAGATTTAACTTTCAGGTGCAGCAGCGACTCTACATCCTATTGTTGAGAAGTTAGAACCTTCCAAAATGTAGACTGTATTTTCTTTGACTTTAACAAAGGCCGGCAAGTAGACTGAACTCAAAACGTCATGGCATCCTTTTCAGGATACTGTGGCTAACTACATTTTAATTGCAGCCGCTCTCTCAGAATGAATAAAAAGCTTTAAAAGTCTGTTAGAGTGACTAAAGTGGAAGAGTCACTCAAGGCTAAAAGCGACTCGTTCCTCCATTCAAGCTGCTGCTATTATGTCTTATCCTTCACTTAATTTAAACGTTGCATAAAACATTAATAGTGCTGGTGCAGAGAGTGCATACATATGAATGTATATTTTCCAATTTCCATAAGGAAAGAACAGTGGGCCCACCCACACAAATGCACATATCCACAATAGATGGAGAGGGGGCGTGTCAGCATGCCAGGGAGAGTGATGGATGTAGGTATGTCTGAGAGTGGAACGGGTTAAGAAGGGGGTATTTCAGATCAGTGACGCCCCTTCACCTGTCACAGCTATCCAACAAAACCCACCAAACATCAGACAAACTAAAGAAGAGATGATCCTTTAACATGCAGAAACAAATGCGAGGAAGGCAGAGGTTTAGAGTCAAGCTACTATGACAGACAGTGCTCTTAAAATAGAAACCAAACCCCCCTCATTTTTCTGTTAAACATACAGCGATAGGTTCTAGTCTACGATTGAAGTTCTAGTTTCTAACACCACTAAAAGACCTCTGTCACCACCTAGTGGTCAAACGTGAGTTGGGCACACAGTGGGTTGTTTCCACTGTTTAGAAAGACAAATTGGGCCACAATAAAACATGCTGTCGTGCTGACTTTTACTCGTTTAAATATGCTCACAGTCCACTGTAGCTCATTCCTGGCTGAAGAACTATGAGCAGACGATGAGGGTAACTGTTTTAGAAGCATTTATTCAACAAAGGAAGCCATTAACTACACATACAACTGTATTACTGGTAACCCTGGACTGGATCTTACTCAAAGCATTTTTTACAACCTGCTCCATTCACGCTTTCACACAAGCTCTTCTTTATATGTCTAACTGAGTTCCATCTTCTCGTTTGGCTCTCAGCGAAGGCAGTCGCACTTTTCTCCTCTCCTCTCCCTTATCTTCCCTGCTTAGCTTCTTGTGTCCTTGTCTTGTCTCGTGTGTATTACTTTCCCTGGAACACTGTCTCACAGTCT
>NW_005187498.1:926765-944756 GCF_000239375.1 Pundamilia nyererei
CTTGGGGTTCACTATCTTTCCCGAGGATACTTAGGCATGCAGGAATCAAACCAACAACCTTCCTTCCAATTAGTAAATGACCTCCTCTACCTCCTGAGTTATATTCATCCCATTTTGCCGGCAAATTGTACATAAATTATCAAAATAAAAATACTTATTTTCTTCAGAAAAATGCTCCCCTTCAGTATTATGTGGACTATTATTTTTCATCAGCTTAAATACTAAATAATCCCTGCCATCTAACCTAACAGTGACCATCAAATAACAGGCCCTGAACCATTCCAACATAGTCCACTGATGTAAACTGCCATAATGCTAAACAACCCAGGTTAGTCTGTTGAGTTTCAACATGAAATAACCAGATCATTTTACACACATGAAGGACAGATCTAATGTCTGATCACAAAAAAGAAAAAGAAAAAAAACTAAAATGAGATCTGATGCAAACATCATTTGCTGATTACAATTTACATTTGCTGTAAATTGTAAATATTGTAAAACTTTTCTTCTGTCATTTAATGGTCGGGCATTGTACAGCTACAAGCATTTCACCCCCATGTCATACTGTGTATGGTTGTGTGTGTGTGACAAATAAAATTTGAATTTGAATTTGAATTTGATCCACTCACTTTCAAAATAACCTTACATCTTTCTCTCCTGGCATTTGTCCATCTCTGAGTTAGCTTATTTCTTACTTATTACTTTCTGATGTACTGAGTTACTGAAATCTGCTGAGAAGAAATGTGAAAAATAAATGCCATGTGCCTTTCCCATTGTGCTAAGAACTGAGGATACCATAAATGTAGAGGCCAGTTATCACAATCACTCAGGATACACTGTGCTAAATGATCCGATCCGGTCTTTTTACTTTTATTCTTCTTAAAGGCTCATTTTATAAAGGTATTTGTCATGGCTGTATATAAAAAACACTATAGCCATGGATTTGGACCCATTCAGATTTGGAAATACACATACATACACAGGGATCTATCGCTGACATCTGGTGTTTAAAACTGGTATTACAGAGATAATGTAGCCCAGCACATTAAAAATTCCCGAGGGAATTCCCAAAGGACCCTTTCCTTCTCTGCTCCTTCTGCATTCATGGATGAGTCCAGCAGCTGCTGCAGATTGAAAGCTCTGCATCCAGTGTGTCTCAGATGTTTTCCTGCTGGTCTGATGAGACTGAACTTCACTTATCAAACCACTAGAGGGAACCACAGATGTACAGAATACCTCACAGTGACATGACTGTGTCACTGTGCTAGTGTTATATACAATTATTCCTTTTTTTAAGTTTATGCCATGACACTGGTTGGATACAGACCTATGTGAGATGAGACTTGGAAAATCAAGTTCTGGAGTCGGGTGACCGACTGCGTGTCAGAGGCTCCTGTGAGCCACTGGAGGACACGCTTGTTCTTATAACCAGTGCTTTTGTACCATAGCTAAAGGACATAGTTCAGCATGGCATCAACTCATATAAAGTGACTAAACACCAGCAATGTTCTGTTTTCACTACAGAACAAACTAATACTTGTTCTTTTGTTTTGTTCTGAGACCAAATAAATTGATGTAGAATGAAAAAAGAAGCCGTTTCCTACTTTCCTCTCTGCGCCCAGCAGCGGCTAGTGACTAAAAACAAAGCAAATGATTTCCACCTTTTGCTCTGAGTTTGACTTTAAACCACAAGTGTTTCACTCAAACTCAGAGCGGTCCTCTTCCTTTGATCGAGTTCTGTCAGAGGTGAACTTTGACCCTGACATGAAGGGGATTATATATTTATTTTACTGACTCAACTTTTTCAAATGCAAAGCATGAAGGAACTGAAAACAGGGGGAGGAAGGGAGCAGCACACAGAGCTTTATACTCAGTATGACTCTATGTGATCTTTTTCATGACAGAAGTTTATCCAAAAAAGCTGCTTTGTACAACAATGTGATAAAGTTACTGAAAGAAACTATTAGATTTGCTTATGAGAAAGTCAAAATAAAATTTTTTGCTGAAGTATCAGGAATCTGTGCATTTTATTATAATAATTGAAAAATCCAACTGACTGAGAAAATTCATGCGGATAAACATTTACACAGCCAGGATCTGGGTGGAGCAGCGCTGCATAACAAACATCAACACAACACAAACTGAGCATAATGAAACAGAACCTTACAGCACATCATCAATTCACACGTGACAAAATAATAAATAGTCAACAAAATAATCAAAAAATATGAAAATAAAATATGTATTAAAATAAAAGTTTTAAAAATGTCACACGAAGCCTGTACTCATCCCACATTCATGGATCAAAACACTTGTTTTCCTCTTTTGTGTTTTGCCCATTTTCCTATTCTGTTTCATCTAAATGTTGAATTCATTATCCAAACACGCTGGCAGCCACACATGAATATTATTTTGTGCACACTGATGTGGTTTTATCCCCTTCCCCCCTACTGGCTGCTTTTCTGCAGCTTCAGTTGTTTTCAGAGGGATGAATCATTTTAAATTTTTTGAAGGTAAACCCACCTTTATAATAACAGCACTGCTTGATATGCAGCGCAGTGGACAAGTCAAAGCAGATGTGGATTTATTTTCAGTAAATATTTACGTCTGGAACAAAGGCCCATGTTGTCAGTCAGGTGGCATCATATATGACCCATATTACTACAGTCGTCTTCCTAAAACAGCTTGTTTTCTTTGTATGGAGGTGAATGTAACTGCAGCACCTCTGTCAAGCTTTCAGAATATTACATCCTCACAGTGATGAGGTCAGCCCAGCACAGCTGCTGGACATTTCTGCACTTCTCACCTGTTCATTTCAAGAGAAGATAATAAGGTCATGCTCTGTGCTGCCCAACGTGTCAGGAATTAGCATTGCTTGCATATTTTAAGCTTAGACAACAGTTTTATAAGCATACGTCTACTGCTTATGCTTTTTACTCTCTTTTCCTAACTCTCCAAAGAAAGAAAGAAACTGCTTTTTGAATTTCACTGTTTTAGTTGCTGGCATTTTATATTTTCACAGTTAGCAGTAGTTTAGTGTTTTATTTTATTGATCTTCATATATATTTTGTTTTAAAGTATTTTTAAACATTTGAAATTCTGTTTATATATCAGCAGTGTGATGGATCAGCTGTGACCAGACTGGTAAATCAGTGACACACCTCGTACTATTAAGCCTCTAACTCAGAGTCAGCTGGGACAGGCCCTGCATGTAAGTGCAGTGAGGTCAGAAACTAGAACTGGAATCTGTCAGCTGTTGTAAATGACTGTGACGTTGGATGGTAATAGACATTTTAAATATTCCAACTACTATTACAAAGTAAGATATATGCAAACCGAGGCAAAAAGGCCAGCAGCTTAACCAACACAGCTCACTTACAGTAACAAGAAGAACTCGCGGCATCGATTTTTGTATTAATAACTTATGAGCCTAACAGCACCGGTGGCAAGGAGAGTTATAAACAGAACGACCTGCCTATTAACTCTCTGTCTACACAGTGTGGGTATGTGCGTGGGTGTATGTGAAAGCTTTCATCCTTCTGAGGTGCTGCAAGTTATGTTTTAGGTAAGTATGTTAATTCCTCCTTTACTGCAAATAAAACTGTGGACATTTTTTTACTAAAACATCCAAATGGGAAAAAAAGACTTGAATAATTCAATAGACTATTAAAAGAAAGAGCAGATCAAAGGTTAAAGAAAGTCTTTAGTAGCTTAATGTTTGAAGGACTGACCTCTAAAAGCATAAAATGATTCCTGTTCTTGTATTTATGATTTATACTTAGTTTTTAATTTTAAACTATAAACTAGGGCTGGGCCATATCATACCGTTCACGGTAATACCGGTATAATGTTGGGCAACGATAAGAAAATGAAATATCGCGATAGAATATGGGCAAAACGCGCATGCTCAGTGCCTTTGTTTGCATATGCACATGGCGGAAAAAGCATGGCGGAGAATGAGAAGGGCGAAAGTGGATCGTTAAATGAAACAGATGAACCAGAATTGGTTTGTAAAAATGCTGCAGCTTCAGTGGTGGAACTGGTTTAGCTTTCGTTCGTCAGATACACAACAAAGCACTATTTTTGGTAGAGCATGCTAGAGGGCCGTCGTTATTACCGTGTTTTTTGGAAAATACGTCACACTTAAAATCAGTCCTTTGATTTCTCTGAAAATCGACAGTGTCCCTTATAATCCCGTGTGCCTTATGTATGAACTCTGGTTGTGTTTACTGACCTGGAAACGATTTTATGTACACGGCGCTCGAAAATCTGTCAAATGTTTCAGTACGACTTTGCTAAGCTATGAAGCCACACCGCTTGATGGATTGTCGGAGCATTACGGCTATCGTAGGCAGGAGCCTCGCGGAGTGATACGTACTGCGCTTCAACATAATGTTACCGTATTGTGTGTGTATAACCTCTTTTTAAGTTTTGTGGATATTATACATGGTTATGCTGAGGATATGTCGGCCAGTTTCCACTGGAAATGCCTTTTGGTTTACATTACATTTTATATAACTTTATTTAACTTTAATGCACATAAAAAACAGCTGCTTGTTTAAGTGAAAATACATTGATGGGGTTTTTTTGCACTAATAATGTCTAGTGTCAATTATATCGTCAGTTATATCTTTATTGCAAATTTTCAAATGTATATCGTGTTAAATATTTTTGGTTATATCACCCTGCTCTACTATAAACTCTTAAATTTTCATGCACTTTTTGAGCAACTTGATACTCACCCATATGGAAAAGAAATAGTAAAAACTTATATGTGATTACTCATGAAAGTGGCCACTTTCTCATTACTTTCATACATTGTTTTAGTAAGTATCCAAAACATACAAGTTTCATTATATAAATTTTCAAGGGATCTTATATTCGTTTCACTCTTATATGCTTTTCATACAAGTTTCACACAAGACAGATACAAACTTTATAAGATTTATATATATCTTTTCCAAAAGGGCAGTTCAGTTCAATTCAAAAACCCTAAACTGCTATACAATAAGCAACCTGGCTAATACTGACACTAATATTTCCAGTATTTTGGATTAACGTGCATTGTGTTTTTACTATGACAGCCACACACACACACACACACACACACACACACACACACACACACACACACACAGGCAAAACCTGATCACTAAAAATTTTTTTAATGCTTTGATTGTTGAATAATTATGTCAGCCCCTATCAATCAGTTATAAGTAACGTTATAAGACAATAATTAGGACAATTTCTGGTTAGCTAACTATCCCTCTACACAGGATCTGTGCCAAAAATCAGCATATTAATGACTTAAAAAAAATGTTATTTTTTAGCCAACCACAGTTTATAGTTACAGTGTAAAATCTTACCAGTAGATGTAAGTTTATCGTGTTTATTTTCTTACCTCTCCCAGTTCAAGTGCGTAATCCTAGATACAGGGGCGACTTTAGTACAAACAGCTCTGGGCTCACCTGTAGTGAGTGCAGGCTCTTAGTCTGCTGTTTACCTCGGCTAATGTCCATGTTTATTTACTTTAATGGAGGCTGTAAAACCTTGTGAAAGTAGTCCAAGTCAGTGAGTCAGTGAAGCTGACGTCTGTCCAACGACAGTGATGCTGAGATGAGGTGTTGGAGATGTCCTTAACTTTACTGTCGGTAAGCGCTGATGGTTTTGCTGATGATGGCTGCTGTTAGCCGGTGTTAGTGACGCTTTCTTTGAAGCAGCTCTAACAGAAAAGTAACACTAGCTCGCGTAATGTTTAGTGCTCAATGTTAGCTAGTATGTTAACTATAAACCAGCTCTTGTTGTTTAGCCAGTTTGCTGTCTACGTGTGTAATCTGTTGACAGTGAGTGATGGTGACACTATCCAGAATAAATAAGCATCTTTATGCAAGTATTGGTTTGTTAGAGCCCTGACCTCAGTTCAGGATATAAGCTTGAGGTGAGGAGGCAGATGATGACATTTTATCCAGTTACATTGTCTCAACGTATTAATCATATGTGCAGTCCTTCATATCTTAAGCCTGAAGGTGCAGAAACATGTATAATTTACCTCCAGAGCACCCAAACATCCAGGAGTTTGATGATTTCTAAAAATAACATCTTGCTTCCAGCGCCGAGTTTTAATTTCTTAAAGAGAAAAACAATGCAGACACAATCAGTCATTTCTGTTTTACAGGATCAAAAATAATGCATTACCCTAACGAAATACAACCACTCCATCAACTTAAAACAATGCACTTTGCAGAATACATTAAGTAAACAAATTGCCAGCAATGCATCATCTGAATATGGCCACTCAAAGGTTGTGTATAAACAAAAGTGCAATTTATTACACACCCGCAGGATAAAAACTGCTTTAAACTACAACTAAACATGCACTTTGCCTTTTCCTCCTTACTCCCTCTTCCTTAAAAACCATCAAACAAACATTTCTGTTTGCTCCTGCACTTCAATCAGCTGATTTGTGTGCAAGTGGGAGAAACTGGCAGATGAGACATGGACATAATTTAAATTTTTTTTGTTCAAAAAGACAAGAGTGGAAACTGCATCCAGGACAGAAACAAAACTATATTGCTAACAGAATGTCTCTTCTTTTCAAGCCACAGACAGAATGCTAACGCTAAGCTGGCCAAACACCCTGAGTGGTTTTCAGGCTGAGATCATGGCAGTCAGAACCTGATCTTCAAAAAGTAACAACAGCAGTAATGTCTGTCTCGCTGGGCTCGCTATCATCTTTGCTTTGCGCTCTCAGCTTTGTGTTCATACTGAAAAAATGAAGAATGATGGTACAAAATGTCCTCTTTAGGATGGGGATATTACATTACTTTTCTTGAGTACTGATACTAGCACTACTCATAAGCCAACTCTGAAGCAGCCAGTTCCTATGGATATACACATTTAGTGGACAATGACACCCATGCAAGCATGCAAGCCTGTGCATTGGCTAACTAAAGATTTTCCCAAATCTGGGGTAAAATAAAATAAATCTTGAAAGCTTGTGTGTAAAATTGCTCCAATGATGGTGTCTAATGGGCTGTTATTTATAGTAAAAAATAAAATTAAAAAAACTTATCTATAGTTATATCCTTAATAAATGAACAAATAAATATTTAAACTTTAACTGAAATAATTTTGTGGGAATTTAAGAAATAATAACAAACATAAGTGCAATTTGACACGAGTCACACATGGTCAGATTTTGTGATTTAAAATTATATACTGATTGCTGTGAAATTTTACCTTCATTATCAGATACTTTTATAGAAAAATGTATACATGTACACACTTCACTTCCAGCAACTTTACAAATCCGAAGCCAGTGCTCTAAATTTTTGCTGAACATCAATTTGTACAATATACTATTGTATGGAACATTATGTGAACAGTAAGAGACAGCAGTGGAAGTGGTGTCAGTGTACCCCGCTGTGGCCAGCAGCAAGCGCCTGATTAGCACTAATGAAGACCTGCAGGAAGTGTTCATGCATGTGAGGGGGTGTACATAGATTAGAGTTGTGTGCACGGTAAGCTTCTATAATGAGGCTAATTGCATATGATTTTTTTGCACGAACACTGAACTGCTTAGCCACCTGTAAGAGTCGCAGCTTATTTAACTTTCATGCCACCTTGAACTGGCTGCCATTACGGAAACTCCCCATGGTGTGCACACAAGACCTGATACTTATCTCTGACCCTTCACCTCATGCTCTGCATCTCTCCACCTGCAACTGGATGTCTAATATTTCCAATAACTCCCTGCTATCCTCCCAGTGTGTTTCCATGGCGACTTGCCCTTAACCTTCTGTCAGCCTTTCCCCGTGGTCTCGACCCCCTCCGCGCCTTTCCCTGGTCGTGGTTGCTCTCAGCCCGGGAAATCAGCCTAATAAATAGCTTTATGGTAATCAGGCTGGTGAACGGCAAGAAGAGCTCCCATCTTAATACATTTATTACAGTTCCTGAAAATATCAGTTTCCATTGTTGTCCTGTGGCTCTCAGCACACTCACGCTTTACAATTCACTTTGAACTGTACTGTGAGTCACTGTTTCTCTGTCCTTTCCCTCACAATATGCCATGCTGCTGTTCACCTCACTCCATGTCCTCTGCAATAATTCTTTAGCTTTGTCAGTGTGTAACAGTTTGGTCTGTTTAACCATATACATTATAGACATATTCAGTTATGAGCAAATATTTTAGGCACCAAGGAAAAGTGGAGATCAAATATTTGTGTGAGCACCTTTAGCAGAACTTGTAGGGAACTCGTAGATTTATGTTGTTCCGGTGTCTTCTGTTTCTTATGTAATCTGTAACTGATGGACACCAGAGAGACTTTTTTTCTGTGGCTGGTTGTCATAGATATGCCAAAATATTTGAATTTGGGACCCACCTAGATGTCTCTGTGGTGGTACTATGTGATGGATTTTTTTTCTTTTAGTTTTATAATAATTTTATAGAGGACATACAGCGTCTCAGATCGTCAGGTTACATACTGTCCTCACATAGGTTTCCTCTGTGGTTCGTCTTACCAGGGTTGCCCAGGTCTCTGTGGTTTGGACCTTTCAGCCACATCTCATAGCAATTAAAATATGACATTTGCAAAAAAAAAATTAACTTGCATGTAGAACTTTGTTTCAAGAAGTCCTCCAAAAATAAAGCTGAATAATATTATCATTGCAAATGTATTCAGATTTGGCCTTTTGATGATATTCTCCAATCACTGAGGAATTGTTTTTATACTTATGATAATAATAATGATCTCATTGTTTATCTAAGATTTAAAGGATTGTAACCTTTAAAAAGTATTAACTTTAAGAAGTATTTACGTGATCATAATGGGATGTATGTTATGCTATGGTTACTGTACAAATGGTGTTTCACTCTTACCTCAGAGAAGTGTAGTCTCACTGTTTAAAACTGGAGTCATCATGGCTTCTGCTCCTTGAGAGAATTGGCCTCATGATATCAATCCACAATGTAACTGTGGAGAGCAGCTGCTTCCCTTCCAGTCTTACATGTACATTTGTTTTCATAGCATGTGTGCATTTACTGACCTTGTGTTTCAAACACAACCCAGCGTCACTGGTCAAGAAATTCCAATAGCTTTGTCATCTTCCGTAGCTCTTTTATCTTTTCTTCTGGAAGTGTCTGGCTTTTCACCTTTAACATAATCTCGCTTTCTGAGATATTTCTTCCACCCATCCATCATCCAAAATTGTCTTTGACATTTTTCTCATTACATCTTCTGACTGTCACTTTTTACTAGTTTTTCCCATATATATATTGTTTCCATTTGGCACTTCAGAATTGGGTCAGTACGCTTTGGCTTTGAATACCAGATTGGATCCATTGGCAGGTTGGATTTGAAAAGGCTGGTAACATCTCAGAAATGTTTAATATATGACTAACGTGTCCTAGTATTCTGCATTCTGCTTGAACAACATTTTAGAAAAACTGTGTGTACGTGCTGGGGGGCAATACAGAGCATTTCACTAATTGCTCTGGTGGGACCCAGAAGGACGCCCATGGTGACCCAGACGTGCCCCACATTTCACACCAGTACTGAGACCCACAGTTTGCTGTCTGGCTCCACTGTATTATACATGTTACATGGGCCACATGTGGGCACTGAAAACTGAAGCTCACTGAATTCCTTCTTAGGGGCAAGATTACTACATATAGTAATATAGGTTTTCTATGGCCCGAAGAGAAGTTTCTCCAAGAAAGCCCATATAGGGCCCCAACGGGCAAAACTGCTGTTGGTTTTATGTGGGCACATCCACTTGAGGATAAGTGTGGGTTTGCCCCCACAGTCTCACAATTCACCACTACTGTGGGCCCACACTGTTTGAAAGGGCACTGTCTAATTTGGATGTCAAAAATGTGGGCTTGTTATCCAGCATTCACATCATTTTTATCCTCAGACCAAACCATTCAGTTGTATTGATAGCCACTAGCATCCCAGAAGAGACCCATCAGGATAGAAATCATTAGAAAAACTGATTTGAACTGAGCGATGTTTCTTAGATCAACCTTTCACTTTACCCGACAGTAGTAACGTCACTAAAAAAAGGTTCAGGATATCAGTTTACATCAGCATTAAGAGTGTGACTGGATGGCAGCAGTGTTGAGTCACCTGACTCGGGGCAGCAGAACAAGGAAAGTGGATGAATCAGACTGCCATCTGCTCCCAGCTTGGCCTACACATGGGAGACTGGTTATACTGGGCAGCTCAGGTGCAAATATGTTTAAACCCTTACATAATGAAAAATAACAACAGTTCATTAGCATAAGAGGATCTGATTCCAAACCAAAAATATACAAATTAATTATATTTTAGCTTTTTCTGTATTTACAAAGCAGGACATCAAATAGTCTTTAGTGGAGGAGAAGCCAAAGGATTTTATGAGTTTATGAGTCATTTTCTGTTTATTATTTCACACAGTTAAATCCAATAAACTGTAATCGGAATAGGATTTACTTCATATTTTTTTATTTTAATCCGTCCAAAGTCTGATTTTCACATAAGGCACAAGCAAAAATGAAAATAAATGCCAAAATTTGATATAATTTTGATATATATGATATACAAACATTAAGCACCTAGTTACATTTATATGACAGCAATTAAGAGTTAACTTTAGTCTTTATGTGTTAGCCATTTGGAGTTGGACATAGAGGAGAAGTGAACATTTCTGATCAAGTCAATTCAGTTTAGGCCTTTTGTTTGTCCTGCGTGTGTGTGACTGCATTTGTGTATATGTGCATGTACAGGGATGCCAAGCAGGTCACAGACTGACTGCTCTTATTAATTAGGGTTTACTCAGTAATTACCAAGTGATCGTTGCACCACCAGCTCGTATGATTTAAGCTCAGGCCTATATAATGAATCATTATTGGCATGTGACAATGCAGATATTCTGATCATGCATCAAATAACATTGAACAAATCAAACCATTGATGAGGTATTTTCAAGCATACTGACTGTTATTTTTGTATTTATCTCGGCCTGTTTTCTCTTTAAAGATTCAAAGATTCTTTTTTTTAACAGTGCAAGAACTCCTAAATGAGCAGCTGCTCTTCTGGTTTTAATTAATTCAGGCTTCGTTTTTACTCAGCCTAATCCCAGCGAAATCAAAGGTCTCATTTCCAAGGGAGATTTAGCTAAGACAAGAGTCTACAAGTGTTAGATGCAAAAAAGAAGAAAGTAAGAGGAACAAAGAGAGATCAAAATCTTTAATCAAAGCAGCTCTGTGATTGCAGTCGATTCCATTGTGTAGCCATTTGTTGTAATCTTACAAACAGAAGCAGGAATCCTACAATTCAGAGGTATGATTTTATATTCCCCCGCTGCTTTAACTCACAGTTACATTAAAATGAATAGAAATGATTGAAAAAAGAAATCTCTCAGAAGATAACAAAACTAAACAATGGCAGAACAAATTCCTTCTATAGCCTTGTTTAACATTTTAATCCATCACATCTGTTCACATTCACCTAGAATTCATATACTGAAAACACAGAAAGGAGCAGAAGGAAAACTTATTATGGTATGTTACACAAACCCATCATGATCTGCACTCTTCACTTTGTTTTTATATCTTAGTATTCATAACCATGCATAACCAATTGTGTTGACACTACAGGGTTGTCATTGCAAGTTTCCTTCCCTCTAAAGGATTCAGAAAATAATTGGCAATGGGGCTGTGATTTGACATGGATTTTGGAGACGGCTATATGTATTAGATTGTATGTGTATGGTTGTGAGAGCAGAAGAGAGGGAGATTTGTTTTCTGCCTTTGCTAATAGCTTTTGTGTTTTTACCTGTCTGCATAGTGTTAGCAAATATAGAATATTGACATTTACTTCACTTTGTGTGTGCAGGAGACAGCGTAAGTCATTTTACTGCACCAGCATTCAATTTGCATTTAAAAACATGCACTTCATGCCTTCACTCTACTCACGCTGGGTTTCTGTTGTAACTCCATTTGTTAAACACAGGGAAAAAATGACTTTGATGAGAAGAATACCATGCATACTGGTTGTTCCATTAGTCCATAATGATGATGCAAGATCTGACTTCGGGAAAGCAATGTTTGCGTTATGATGTGTGTTTCATTTAAAGTACATGAATGGTTTCAGTTTAAGACACATTTATGTTCCACTTTACTACATTCACTTAATTCAGTGATCAGCTTGGACAGGACATTGCTTACACCTTGTCATAACTAATCACACTGATTGGAATAACAATGGCGTAAGGCAGATGTGATAAACAAAAGAACTATGTCATCACACTTAATATCCCCAGGAAGCTCCCTCTGTTATTATGTTGTCAGGGTTAGAGGGTGTTTGTCGCTGGGTTAAGGGCCACAACCTCTCTTGCTGACCCCTGAGTCGTCAACACACTTAACCCCTCATTTTGATTGACCTCCTCCTTGTCTGGGAGCTCCCAAATGAATCATGCAGCCAGTCTGTTTAAAGCAATGAAGTGGGAGTCATTGAGAATAGAAGTGTAGATCATTTATAAGGAGTCCTCATGAAGGCTAAACCTCTTTTTTTGTCTTCTAGTGATGAGGGATTTGATTGATTGTGCATCTGTGATGTTGTCAGCAAATTAAGATCTTAGTATAACTGGAGCATATAATTGAAGAATTTTAGGGATCCAAATGGCACTGATGGGCAGCAGTGATTCTGCAGAATACTGAAAATACTAAAATGTCTCAACTACATTTGGATGAACTGAACTACAATAACTCTGAGGGTCTTTGATGTTTATCAGGAGCCATCCATGGGTCAAATGCTGAGTCTGTCCACCTTTTCAGTTTTGAAGCTAATATCTAAGCCAAAGCAAACTATGAACAAAATTAAAAACATAATGAACCATATTTAAAATAGTGGTCAGTCTTCATTTTCCCAAGTCACAGGTTATGAAACACGTCATTAGGAGGTTAGGGCCAGGTACGTTTGGGTAATTTTTTCCCTTAATCGATGAAATCATCATTTTGTATTTATTTAAATATTTTTCACAGAACTGTACGTCTTCATCAGTATCTGCTTGCGTTCACCACCTGGAGAAATCCTTGGTGTGATGGAGGAAGGTTTCCAAGTTGCTATTAGCATATGCAGAGCTCTCTTCTATTTGCAAAGTAGAATCTTTTGCCCTCTCTCTCTCTGTCTCTACTTAGTCCCCTCTCCTCCATGTTCATCATTGCCACAGATGCTCCCTAATTTCCATTCCAGCTCAGTTATGTACATAATTCTGCATATGATCTCAGACACAGGGGAAATAAGCATGAAAAGCATGACAAAAGGGTCTGTCTGGTGTAAAATCTCAGCGTGAAAGGAGAGAAAGATTTACAATCAGTCCGTTCAATCAGCCATTTATCCTTGTCGTAATGTCTAACAGAAAAATTTACCTTGATATATAAAGGTGTTTCAATTCTCAAATGGCAGATGTAAATATACCCAAGCCAAAGAAACTTTTACAATCTTTCAAATTTGTGAAAATTGCGTTTGGAAAGAAAAGCTCGATGGGACCAATCATGCGAGCAGTTACGTGACAATTCTTCAAACAGTCGCCCCCCCTACTGCAGCAACAAATTGGGGCTTTAAAGTGAAATTGTGGATGATAAGCTTATCAGTGATGCAGCAGGTAATGGAAACTGCGATGAGCAGGCTCAAGCTGACAGCAGCTGAAAATACGTGAAGATGATCTGGCAGTAATGGGCTACCTGGTCGGACTGCCGAGCTGTTGTTGAGCCTCCTCTGCGGGAGGAAGCTGAGGAGGTTTCTTAATGGGGAATATGGGAGGGATGGATGAAGGGATAAGGTGAAGGAGCATGGAATGGATGGAGAGGAACAGGAGATGAATATGCAGTGACTTAGATCCTTGAGTAGCTAAACAAACACACACAGATATATTCACAAGGCAATCGCTGGCGTTTTTTAATTTCCCTTTAGTTATGTATTCACACAATGTGTAATACTGTTTATGCAGCAGACATGCCGATAAATCAAGATGAGCTGACGTAAATTGAAGTGAGGCAGAGCAGCTCGTGGGAGTGAGCAAGATAAAGGGATAGATGGCCAGAGCAGAATGTGCAAGTGATGATGATGACAGTGTTGTTTTTACTGAAATTAACATCATCCACCTTCAATTTTGCACGCATCTTCATCTGCACCATCCTGGAGGTATCACTGTTTTATTTTGCCTAATGAGGTTGTGCAGATTTCTACAAAGAAACTACCAGAGACTCTAGTCTTGTATAAGTATGTTGGTCCTCTTATATCATATATTTCATAGCCTCCACTTCAAACCTAACTTTCTGTAGTCATTAATTATTCCTTGATATCACCGTTCCTATAAGTTGTGTACATGTGCCAGTTTGGCTTTGTGGATGCTGTTAGTCTTTTCATGTTTTCAGACATGAATTTCTGCTTTTAAAAACCATTATGCCAGCTTCACAGTTGCGGAAATCATAATCTGATTGAGGCTTAATTGTACTTAAAATACCATTTTGTTTAGATGTTTGTCATACTCCTGCGTTCACCATCCCAACTAAAGCATCTCTATATGACAAGAGAAGCACTTTAAGTTACGTGTTGATTTTTTTGAGTATTGTGGACCATATCATCCTGATAGCTTTTACTACAGTTGTGCGCTGTAGCTGTCTTCATTTTGACAAGGTGTGATACAAACAGATCCTTTTTAAAAGGATTGTGTGCTCTGTTGAAGTACCTCATTCTTTTTAGAGACACAGTATTGAATCCTATTGTTTTTTTTAATAATGAGTGAGTTAAAAGAAAAGTTGGTCTATCTGACATTCCATTGCCAGGTTTATTGTGATAGTGTGCTTGCTTTGGATTGATGCCATCAGTATGTGGTGTCTAAATATCCGCACCTCCCACCCTCCACCATAGTGTGCCTGGCCAGCCACTACTGAGCTCTCACTGGTCATCAGGCATTCTCTTTCTAACCTGCTACAAAGTCCCAGCTGCGGTCGCACTGCCAGCATCAGCACAAGCTCAAAGAGAAAGGTCACATCTAATGATGCAGACTTTGTGCTGGAGCTGGAACCAGCTTTGACAGTAAGTAAGAGGTGAAATGGCATCTGTGTCTGCGTTTTCAGTGCCTTTAAATTAGCATGCATCTCAGTGTATTGGACCATCCATGTCTCGAGTCTATGAGATGTGAGACAGAGAAAGAGGCAGGGACAGTGACAGTAGCTGAGGTGAAACAACTAGTGGTTTCCAGACCTTTGTGCATACTATGAATAAAGATGTTTGGCCTCCTGAATGCTCCCTAGTCATTTATTAATAATACATCTATACTATCTAACCATTAAATGAGGAATGCAGGATGTAGAAGGTAAAACATTTTTTCAATATCCATTTTGTGTTATAGCTCCAAAGCCCTCTGCACATATGTACTCTCTACTAGATTGACAGCCCCATTAACAGCAAACAGCCATCATACTTAACATCCAGCACAGCAGGAGCAAGTTTAATGTTCCTCCCGGTGGGCATCAGGGCACCACATTTCTAGAGCTTCAATAGGCTGTTTTTGATTTCAGAGTGTTGAAATAGTGTGTAAAATGAACAGAAGTGATTGTATTAAATGCTGATTTCCCTTGATAAAGATTCTGCAGGCGACCCTGCTTTTGCACAAATAAAAGTAGTTTTGGATGTTGTGTGTGGGAGAGTACTTTTTTAGGGGATTTTGCATATTGAAATATGCAAAATATACATATTTAGAAGTAACTGTACTGCACTGAACACACACACACACACACACACACACACACACACACACACACACACACACACACACACACGTTTATTCCAGAGTTGAAGTGAAAAAAGCAAAGAGGGACTAAGCTGACCTCCATAAAATGGTTAAATGGTTCCATTAGAGCACACACATACAACTTGACCACTGGTATCTCCACCCACAAGAGCCCAAATTCAGAGGTCTTTATGTCTATAAAATTCAATAACTACATAAAATATATATCAGAAGTACAGTGATTTTAAATGTGGCCGTTCAGTGACAATCTTAAAAGAGAAAATCTTATAAATTTTTCATTCAAATATTCTTTTTAAAGGCTTGATTACATTATGCTTTTACATCTTTGAAAAATTAAAGTGATTTCGTTCACGGTACTTGTGCATCACAGCTCCTGAACACTCTTCATATTGATTCACAAGCTGAATATCTCAACTCTGATTCAAGCATCTGTTCCCCAAAGAGCACCTGTCTCACTTATTGAACCAAGTGGAGGTTCAGAAGGCTCCTATGGATTATGAATGTATCTCCATAGTCTGGTGCTGGAGCCAGAGTGCAGCAGCAGAGAAGAATTGTTTTAATCCTTCGATTCAGGGAAGAATTATTTAAAGTTCATCATTTATGACAAAAATCACTTTTTCGTTCTTTATTAAATGACTAAAAACATTCAAACAACATCTTTTGAATAAATTCTTCTGAAACCAAATTGAACAACAACATAAGGAAGCAAAGTTGTAAATATAATAAGAAACAAGCTTTCAACAATCAATTGCAAATGAATGAACCTCAATTAGTGACTGTCAGTTAAAGGAGTAAAAGAAACAGTCAACAGAAGAGGTGTGATAAAGAAAGAAACAGAGACAGAGTGAGAGGCAGAGAGTGAATGAACTGATAAATGTACCAGCAGTCCACTATAGTGCTGTGATGTCCATTATTTCCCAAATTGGTTATCGGGCTGCATTGATTTTCCCATTGAGCCTCCCTCTGAGCTCCAGGTTGACCCACACGAGCTGTCCGCCCACTGACTTGCTATTGAGCTTCTCGCCTGGATACCCACAGTTTGACCACCCGTCCCCTCCCCAGTGATGAATCAGCACATGGGGGCCAGGAAAATACGTCTCTATTATGGTTTTTAAATATGTATGTGTCTTTGCGGGGTTGCAGTGCAAATCTGGACAATGATTACTTTTGCAGGATGTAATTTAGATATCAGAGGTTATCGTTTTCTTTCCTTTCATATAGTCAATCCACATCTCTGTGACATGTTCACAAAAGAAAAAAGCTTTTATACCTTCCCTCATTGATCATTGATTAGTCAAACTATTACATCTAACCCCACACATCCTCAAGTGGCTGCCTGAATATATCTATATCACTTAAAGACTGAAGGGGGGGATTCAATTTCTGTGAGCTACAGAGAAAGATTCCCAAGAATATGAGGCTGAGATGCACAGCAGGCATGTCTGTCTATCAGCCTATCAGACTGTGTTTCTCTGCTCCAGCCTCAATAGATTCATTGCTGCCTCTCCTGCTTACTTTCTCTATAGATTTTAGGAGTGAACCCCACAAACACTCAATCTACACTCCATTAGAGTTTACAGAAGGCAAGAGAGAGAGAGAAATAGAAGTGTGATGGCAATGAAAAAGAAGCTATAAACTCGGCATTATTGAGGCTGTTTGAAGCTGGCTATGGGGACAGGAGGGAGGAGGGAATGGGTGGCTCAGAAGCAAATGCACCTTTCACACCCATGTCCACTCATCAAAGGGAAGCATCACTCCCCTCTGTGACAGTATACACCCACACAATCACAAAGAGTGTGTACCTTTGCTTTCCCTCTTTACCGTTAGTCAGTGGACTCGAGCTGGGAAGCAGCTGGATGTTTTACCACCTCGGGACTGAGCGATAAAAGAAAGATCACATTTGTTTTTAGGTAAATAACATATGCTGAATGTGATTGATGCATCTGACAATGGTGTGTGTGTGTGTGTGTGTGTGTGTGTGTGTGTGTCTGAATGCAGCTTTCATTGGTATGCGATTACATGGAGACAAAGCTATGGTACTCATTGAATCAGACATCATGCCAATGTCTGGACATAACTACAGAACTCTACCCCTGTACACTTGCACTAACACTCTCATTCTCTCTCTATCTCACTCAATGTATATATTTATATATGTGTGTATATATATATGTGTGTGTGTATATATAT
>NW_005187498.1:944791-953772 GCF_000239375.1 Pundamilia nyererei
TATATATATATATATATATATATGCTATGTAACGTGTAGTCACATGTTAACAACAAAACTCCTACCAGAACCATAAAAAAGCAGACATTAATAAATTCCGCCCAGAGCAAAAAGGAAAAAAACAAAGCCAACACAGCTCTGAGCTTCATCACTGGGTAAAGATGAGCTTGATGGCGAAAGTTAAAAAGATCTGACAGTTTGGGTGCATCGTGCCTGACAGCAGACAGCTTCATTTAGCAGAGTGAGCAGGCTGCCACTCACGGTTCTGCAAAACAGGCGGTGTTATTGGGTAATACTGTCTCTGTCACATTTCACTCATAGCCCACAAAAACACCCTGACAAGTATGTGATGCCAGTTTGCTGACTCCCAACTCCCCTTTTTAATTTCCCTGCGAGAAGAAAGCATGAGGCAAGTGGGGATGCAGTATTGGTTCGGTGGTAACTGAAGGATGGACGTGATTAGAAAGTTTAGATCATAAAGTTTACGCTTAAAGATCAACACCTTCTACTATAGTCTAGTAACAACACTTTATGTTTGCTGATCGTCATATACTCCTGGACACAAGAGTGTCCAGGAGTATATGAATGATATGAATCCTGACATTACATCTGTTTATCTCCAGTGACCTCACACGAGGTCACATTTTCCTTTTCAGTTTCAGATCCCCGTTGCAACAGAGACTCAGGTGTCTTTTTCAAGAATACCATGTGTGTTTTGAGGAGGTTGAAGATGGGGGGTTAATGAGGGGAAGATACACTTACCGTTGAAGCCAGTGAAGTTTCCCCACTCGAACAGCGAGCTGTTGAAGGACGGCAGGGAGCCGTTGAAGGATTGCAGGGAGCCGTTGAAGTAGATATCGGTTCCATTGGAAGGGTTTCGGATGGTGTCTGTGAACAGATTCATCTGCAACAAGGTCTTGATCAGGTAGCGCAGCATCGTGGTGCACAGAGGGACCTGCACTCCCTCTCTCTGTACTTCTCACTGTCTCTCTCACTCTGTTAATTTTAAAAGTGTGACTCTGCCTGCTGCTGAATATGCTTTTCCTCCTTACTCGGGGTTAAGAAGAGCTAAAGAGATGCTCTTTTCATCTCAAGTTGAATCAGACATTTCCAAACATTTTGAAGAAAAAAAGCAGAGAAATCTTGAATAAAAAATGAAAGTGAGTGAAAAGAAGTCAGACGATTAGGAGATTAATTGCTTGTAGATGTCAGACTGAGTCAGGGGCCCCTCGCTGTGAATCCCTCCCAGCATCGGATTGTTCCTTCCTCCTTGTTTCTTTTGTTCTGGGATCAAATAACTTCACATGCTGTCTGCCGCCATACAAAACAACAGCTTCTCGCTGGTGTAAAAGAATCCAGCAATGTGATGATGACCCTTTCGAATTGCTCTCCTCTCTCCAACCCCTCCCTCTGGCTCCTCCTGTGTCCCTCCCTCCCTCTCCAGCTCTCCTCCTCTCTCGCGCTCTCTCTCTGCGGTGGGGTCCTGAGGGTTTCAGAGGAGCGAGAGAGAGCAGGTGCTGTTGGCAATAAATGTTTAATTATTAGATTAATAATCATCCCAGGAGGCTGTGAATCAGGGCGGTGGAGAAAAGGAGGTGAAAAGACGCATCGTCACCATCTTAACCATACGTCCAAAAAAGGTCATCACATATGCATAAATGAACACATACGGTATGTGTTGGACAAACAAACCTGGGACTAACTAAACTCCTGCTGGCAGTGTTTGTTTCCTGCTGTTCCACATTTTCAAAGCACATTGCATGCAGACTTTTTCCTTTGTCCACATCAACAAATACCAGAGTGGCTCTGTCTCTAAAATGACTTTCTCAGCAGTAAAGTGTAAGTTGGTTACAGCATCCTATCCTATAGCATCAGTGTTTGTTTTAAACTAAGCAGCAGAAAATCACTTTAATTCATTTAATTTTTAAAAAGTCAAAGAAACAAACTTACTCAGCAATTAACTCATTTTCAAACATGCATAGCAAACATAACAATAACACTTTATAGCAGCCATCTTTAATTAATGCTGAATTTCTAATTAAACTTTATTAGCACTTTTTACTGTGAACAAACAATGATATTATAATAATGTTTACCATTTAATTTAGTTTCATTTTAAACTGTCTAAATCACAAGATTGCAAACTTTAACTATCAGTTTACGATATACTATAAAATAACAGATCGAAGCAATGCTTACATTAACTATTGATTAGGTAAAGATGCAGTTATTTTTTGAGGTTTTTTTGTTGAAAAAAAGCAGCATCTGCTTCATAATAGCGTGACTTTAGCCACTCTATGATGCAGTTTCTTTTAGCTTTGTTTGCCAACCACTATATATCCTGTTTCTATCCTGTGTCTATGTGGATGAACGAAATGTAATCACATGCCTTCATGCTCAAGCATGCTATAGCTCTTAAAGCATAGTCTGCATATCATCATGGATACACACATGCGATCATAGCAGCACGGTCACATGTGGCTCCTGGACACCCCACTGACAGCCTCAGTGTGACTCCCATTAATGATGCCCATACACCATCCGGGGCCTGTCCTCCTGCTCCATCACTGTGACAAAGGGAGGCAACAAACCAACAAAGATGCCGTGACGACCCCCGTCCCGCGCCCTCTTCTTCGTGTCTTTTCCAGTCCCTCTTTATTTTAGGCTGTTTTCTATTCATGGGACATGTGTGCCAGGTAAATCCACAAATACAGTGTTAATGGACATTCAATATGGGCATGCTATGGAAGAAGGCTGAGTTGCAATGGAGAATCGATAGACACTGTCAGGCTACATTGTGTGTGAGAAACATGTTATCTTGTCAGGTTGTTCCAGGATTTTACATGGATGTACTTCAAAGAGTTTCAAAGATGAGTATGGAACACATTGTATATGTGTTCCATATATATATATATATGTCTAAAGTCCTGGCATATAACATGAAGAAATAATTCTTCTCTATTTCATGTTAGTGGCACTGACCATGTTAACTTTTATTGCCACTTTTTATTTCTAACATAAACTAATGAAGCGGCAGCAAAGTGCCAGTACAAATATACATCTATGATTGCATGCTCCCTGGGTGCTCTCCTTAGCCACTCGTAATTCTCAGTAATGACTCTCCTCGGCCATGGAAGCTGCCATTTTCATGATCATATCATTTCTGCAGTGTCCAGATGGTGCTTTTAAAAAATTCTGTTGTGTGAATAAATAAAAGTAGCATCATATTCTCTTTCAGGTCATCTGATAATTATTTTCTTGAATCTTCTGATTGTTCATGGTAAAAATATCTAATATTCTCACACTTTATGGTGTTGTGTGATGTCAAAGAATGCACTACATCCTGAGTTTAAGATCATACACATAATTCACTTATTATATACATGGAATAAAATAGCTTTTTGTATGTTTAGGAGTTCAGTGGCTCGGCCCCTGACCCCTGGCACCTCTAACTGTACTCTTTCATAGAGCAAGTCCACTACAGTGATCACTCAAAGCTGTGTCTACTATCTACTACTTGTTAACAGAATCCCCAGCAAACAGGACGGTGAAAACCCTGAAACATCTTGCTGTGAAAGATTACTGTCAACTCTCCACCACGATTCTGCTGATTTGCAAAAGTTAAAAGTGATCAGGAAAAACTGTAATTTTCTGCTCCATGTCAACTACCACTATATCTGACTGGTTGGCCAGCAGCTGCTTGTCTGTCTGGACCTCAGCTCTGTCGTTCTCAACCACCTTCGGCAGTGTGTCCCATCGGGAGTTGGTTACTTCTAATCCATATGTGGCACAGATGTTCCTGCTACTTTACGCTGGACTGTCTAAGCTGTTAAGCCTGCAACTTGGATGAGTAAGCTGTGTTGAACTATAAACACTGACATTCAAGCTTGAGAGGATTGTAGAAACTCAGTTTTTGTCTTTTATAGTGTATTTAAATTTATACATATTTCATAATTACCAAATTTTGAGTGCAATGAGAAAATGAGGACTTTTACACTGTACTGTATGAGAGAGACAACTAATGAAACTTGTCAGAGTGTATTCAATGTTTTTCATAAACAATAAAACATTCAAATCTAAGAGTAACATTATTGCCTCATGGTACAAGTAAGTACCTTTTACTGCTTGGAATGTTCTTTTTGCTCTTCAACAAGTTACAAAGTTACAAATACATTGCATTTATGCATAAGTGCACTCACCGATCCAGATCTGATTTGCAACAATTTGCCCTCTGCCTCATCCGGCTGACACACAATTTCACTCAGTGCGGCAGACAGGCAGGTACATAACCCTATCTCCACTAGCTGCACGAGCAGAAGCACAACAGACTCGATAAAGGATTTTAAAGCATGACTATGGAATTTCACGAGATCAGAAAAGCCCCTGTTTTAGCAACAGCAAGTCATGTTGACCTCTCCTGCAACAACAGCTGCAACAGTTATTTCTTGAAAAAGCTCATTTTTTAATTTGCATGTAATTTTTTAAATTTTAAGTAAGACGGGAATTATTAGTTTGTTATTATTAGTTTTATCAGTGATTTAGATTATTTAATTACAGATCATAAAGTTAAAATGCACATTAGAATAACATAATAAACTAGTGGTACAAAAAATAACACAAAGGCTAACATAATCACACATCTGAACAACATAATTGAATTTTGGATAAACACTGAAGCAGGAAAAGTCATGAAATATGAGATGATGGTGTTTTAATTTAACAGTTACAGGATAACTGTGTTAAACAGTTACCATAACTGTAGCTGTTACCTATAAACATTATTATTTAATTATAGATACCTTACCGACTCTATGTGATCAGAACATATAGTGCCAGGTCTGTAACAGGGCCGTAAATGAACACATATGCAGGTGTGGGAGAGGCTCCCTGCCCTGGCTGATATTCTGATCTCATTTTTTTTTTTTATTTCCACCACTGAATCAAAAATGGTATCAGGAATTTGACATTCCTGTAGTAAATTGTACCTGTAGGTTACCTGCGTAAGAGAACCTTCCCAGACAAAGTCATTAAGATGACTGGAGCTTAAATAGCCATAGTGCTGTCAGAGTAAAAGCATTTGCGACAATTGTAGTAACATTTAGTAAAATAACACCTGTTTTTAGACAGGTTTCATTTCCATTTAATCCATTTCATTTAATAGCTGGACATTTTCTAACCAAGTGTGACCGTGGTGCTGAATAGCAGGTATCTGCATGGTGACCTTTTGCTTTGTTATAAGGATCCCGGTCTGAGGCATGAAACCAAATTTCATGCAAATCCATCAAAAGGGGGATGAGTGGTGACACACTGGGTGTTTGGCCTTTCATACAAATGTTAATGCAGAGATGGATACAGATGGGTCATTAATGTCAGCGCCCTGTTGGACGGAACGCTCTGTCTCGCTTTGACACACTTTACAAGCCTTTTAGCATCCACACGCTGCTTTACAAAGAGAAAAACATGAAGTTATCTGTGCGATTCCTTTGATCGATACAATGCAGACTTTTTAGACTCACAGTTACATTGTCAGAGTCACGGGACGGTGGTTTCATCATGGTTACTATTCAGAATTTAACAATGGGAATTTTGGGCCATAGACTACATGCAAAATATGGACAAGTGTCTGGATTTGAAAAGTGGAGCTAGTGTGGAAGTGTCTTATATCTGCATTATATTTCAAATGACCAAACTGCTCCAGTCTTTTTTAATATAATATGGCCCCATTTAGAGTGAAAAAAGAGGATTACCTTTTGACTGTCATCTCAGGTCACTGCTGCAAACCCTTAATCATGACTGCTGAACTGGAAGTAATAAATAAAAATGAATATAATGGTTTTCTCTTGAATTATCATATGAGTGTGCAGTCCTACAATTTCTCAGTCAGATCCACCCTCCTGGTGGTGGTGATACCCAACATTCTCATCTCAAAGGTTTAACTTTGATATATATAGTGTGATG
The DNA here is from genome assembly GCF_000239375.1 of Pundamilia nyererei. Taxonomy (NCBI): domain Eukaryota; kingdom Metazoa; phylum Chordata; class Actinopteri; order Cichliformes; family Cichlidae; genus Pundamilia; species Pundamilia nyererei. The sequence continues at coordinate 950,750 of NW_005187498.1, forward strand.
CTGATTAAATAAAAGTTCTGATCACCAAACTGATTAGGACACATGAACTTCTGACCATGTCTATGCAGAATTGGATGACCAGCTATATAATCAGTGCAAAGATACTTTACTAGACATGTGGAAACATTTATTTTCTGTGACTAGCAGATATAAATTTGGTAAATCAACAAGGCAAGTTATTACAGTTAGTTAGTTAACAAACAACACATAGCAAATCCCTCACTGAGAAGCTGAGCTTAGCATAGGAAGTTACAGTGATGTGATTCTAAGAGGTGAGAAAACTATCCTGAGCTCATCCTTACAGCTGAAATCCTATTGCTCACTTGAAACTCACTATTGAAACAGAGCTCAGACTGCTGACAGTACCATGCAGGTACTAAACATCTCCCAGACAAACGTAAGAGCATCTTTTTGTGTTAGCCAGGTTAACATAAGCATTCTTACAGTTTCACTGAAACAATGAGAGATTGACAACTCAAAGCACTTTCTACTGAAAGTTTCATTACCCCAGTCACACACACTGTTATCTACACCTAGTACTTTTTACCAGTCGTACACACTCACACACCAGTAGATGCATATATTCTAAGTGTGCAGTGACTAAAACTCTAGAACTAGGATGACATTCATACATAACCAGGTGAAAAAGAAGTAGAAAATTTGCATCGTTTTCATTTTCATGGACTAGAAAATGAAAACATAAAGATTTTCATTTTGTTGTCTGGTTCTACTAACTTTGGACACAAGTGAAAATGTCTCAAACTTAAGTCCCTTGCTCAGAGACGTCCCAAAATAACCACGTTTAACAGGAGACAAATTTTATGACAAAAGTAATGATCACACAGGGACATTATTATTATTCCAGAGTGCTGCTTAAATTTTCTGAAACTGCATATTTAATGAAGGAGCTGTATCATGTCGCGCTAATGCATTAGCCATTTTAGAGTCATTAAACTTGAATTACAACAAGCTTCCCAGCCCATGCATCTTTCATTAATCTCAGTTTTTTTAAAACACATTTTATCAAAAACATATTCTTTCAAAATACTGTAATTTTTTTACTCTAAGACTTAAAGTAGATTTAGCTTTGTGCACTTTGCACTGGGAGGATTTACCTTAAATGCTACATAGTAAATGGTCCTCGCAGAAACATGTAAAGTTTAAAGTAAAATCTGTCCTGATTGCAGGAACTCATAGTCATATCAGTGCTTTTCCTGTCAGTGCAAAGACAAGGCGTTATTCTAATTTCCCCAAACGAGTGTCAGCTGGGATGAAGTGCAGTAAATGTCTGAAGAGTCCTGAGCACCGAGACGCGGTTTGCTGCCAGCACCTTTAGGCAGACGGGCAGAAAGGTGAAGCCTGTCTGGCTGCCACTAGACATCACACGCTACCAGGGTGTCACATCTGTGCCCAGGTCTGGTAGTCTTCATTTCTGGGGTCTGCTGCTGTAGTTGGCCCCTTGGGAACCTCTGAGCTGGGGCAAAGACAGCTGGATCCCCAACCCCTCTCTCCTGGCTGGAGAGTGGTGAGCTAAAGCCAGGCAAGCAGCCAGATTCAGCATCCCAACCAGGCTGCAGGTGTACTGCCATCAGGGAAGGAGGTGGCAGTAATTGCAGTAATTTTTTTTCTTTCTTTTTTTTGGCAGTAAATACCATGTGCCTCTGACCTGGGCAGGCATGCAGTTGGCAGGGTCCATCATTAGAGCTCGGTATTCGCTTCTGGCCATATGCTGGAGTGCCATAATTGGTGCTTCTGTCCTTTACATTTAGCTGGCAGGCCAGAAGGAGAGGCCCACAGAGCAAAATGGCCGCTGTCTCCCTCTGGGGTGCTGTGTCCAATCACACCTCTCACAAACTGGCTCTCCAGGAAACCCTGCGGCTCATTACCTCATTTCCTCCAATTGCCTCATAACTTCAAAGCCAACTTCAAAGCCTTTGGATGGCCTGCTATCATTGGTGAAACCTAGACAACCAAGCCCCTTTAAAAGCAAGAGAAATCTTTGTGTGTCTTCTTCATCTATTTCTGCCCACCGACAGTTAGCAGGAAGCATAAGTGGGAGAGACAGAGCCAATATGCTTTAGTCGGGGGATTATCTGATCTCCAGGGGCCTAAGTTACATGCAGGGCTATGAATGGAGGAAGTTAAACAAAACACTAGCTGCACCCCACACCCCAGCTGCAAAAACCTTGAGCAAACTCTGGATAATTGCACAACAAAAGCACAATTAGACACAAGCTTATGGATATTAAGTAGGAAAAGATGGACCTGTCATTTATCCTATCACATATTTGCATCTCATGAATTCTCCTCCACACCCTTGCACATTTGTTTTCTATTCTTTCCTTCATACTATTTTATTTTCAGATGAATGCAGATAAATGCAAAGTACTCATTTAAATATGCATTAATATTAGAACTGGCCCCACCTAAACTGAAGGTGGTAATTTTGGTAAGCCCCCAACCATGTCTGCTCCCTCAGGTTATATTCCTCCAGTCCTGCAGTGGGCCACTGCCTTTTCAAGTGCTTCTTAGAGACTGACCCTTTGCACCATGCTGCAGTGAGACTTTGATGTGACTTGCCTGGAAAAAGACCTCGCGCCTTTCAATGAGATTGGTTCGCGTTCTCACAATCAGTGCCTGAGGACCTTCAAAACACAGGAGTTCATTCCAATCAGGGCTGGGAAGAGAAAATATTGAGGCGCCAGTGTACAGAGGTCTGTGTTATATTGATTGGCGCTAAAAAAGATGACTTATTTGTCAGCCTCAGAATTTGAAGGAGGAGTAAACTTTTGAGCTAGATTGCTTTCCCACAGTGCTGTACGCAGCAGACAGCCGACTTCAAAGAGGCCATGCATTCCGAGGGAAAAAAATCAATGGCAAGTATCAGTCCCCGCTTGATAAGTGCTTTAACTACGACTCACCTGGTGAGTCTTTGCAGACATTCTCCTTCTTATCTGATGAACCTGAAAATCTCATTTTAACTGTTAAATGCCAGACAAATGGTACAAAATAATATATATATA
>NW_005187498.1:955698-969301 GCF_000239375.1 Pundamilia nyererei
TATATATATATATATATACATATATATGAAACAAACTATCAAATAAACGTGTATATATGGTATATTCCCCAGGTGCTGAGGCCTCCTCCTAGCTCACTATACCATTTCTCCCAAGCTTGAAAGATGAGCATAATCTGACTAGGAGGTGGGCTGCTACTGACCAGTAACCATCACCCTTTATTTCTCTTTCTTTTTTCTTTTTTTTTTTTGTGGCAGTGAATTATGGATTTTAGCCATCTGGCCATCCAGGCGGGGTAGGGAGGAAAATGATATGCTTGACAGACGACTTTAACAAAGATGTGGCAAGAGAGAGGGGGCGTGTCTGAAATCACAAGCTGAATTATCGCAAGCACGACTGGGCTATTGTGTGCTTTGATGGGTTGGTTATTCACAGCTGGGGCAGTCCAAATTGTTCTTTTATATTCTTTTATTGTACTTTATTGAGGCCAGAGGGGCTCTGGAAATGATTAACAGACAGAACAACAAGACAGACCCATTGTTAGCCTTTCCCTCTTCATTTAGTCCCTATCCATTTATTTCCAACACCGTCTCAATGATGTAAATGCATAAGCTTTGCTTGGTTAACTGTGCCATCACTGGTCAGGTTCCGGAAAATTGGATAGGATAACACAGCAGGTGTAGTCAAACTGAAGAGGTCTGTTTTTATTACTGTTTTACAGAAAGCTTCATAGTTTGGAAAATCTAGCCATCTCTACTGCAAAAGTGTAACTTTTTCTACCTTTCACAAGTGTTGGTGGAATCCGGGGAACATGGAGTGACATAATTTGGAGAGACATAACATGATATAAGTGACATAACCGTGAGGGATGTGGTGGATTGACACTCTGTATAGTCCATCCGTTGGTTTTTTGTTTTGTTTTTGTTTTGGGGGTTTTTTGTTTGGTTTTGTTGTTTGTTTGTTTTGTTAGTTTATTTCTGTCTTGTTCTTTGTTTTCAATTCTTTTTTCCTTGATGAATATTCTTTCATATTTCTGTATACAATTTATTTGACTTGTATTTTGTGTGCTCTAAAAACTCAATAAACATATTGTTGCAAAAAACCTTTTTCTGCCTGAAACTTTAGAAAACTATCTTGGTGACTTGATTCACTCATCGTCCTTTCTGCAGATGCCTAACACGGTACTTTGACATTAGAATAACAAGGATTGTGGAGCAAGCCAAGTCGCCCACTCTGTATGCAGCCCCCTCTTCCTCCTGCTCTGCCTTTCTGTTGTGCTTCTTCCATCTGATGTCCATTTTACAGCCCACCTCTTCTGAGCCTCAGGGGTGGTCGGGGGGTGAGAGCAGCCAAGGCCAGCTTAACAAAACCTCTCAAAGGGCACCAGTCCCTCCTGCCACTCCAGAAACCAAACTAGACAAAATTTTTATGGCAATTAGGGTCGAGTGAGAGTGGCTCCTTTCCAGGCACCCACTGGCTTTCCTCTGCCAATGGGTGCCTGTGTCAGCACACTGAAACCATTAGCACAGCTAGCACATAAGGTCCACTGGCAACGACTAATTGTTGGCCTCTCAGGAAATAACAGAGGCTCTAATGGTGATGCAACCCTGTAGAGATCAGAGACAGTAACTTTAGAGTGACTGGTGGTGTGCCTAGACATTTGGCTCTTTCACTGAGTCAATTTCATTCTCATTCATTCACATCAAAGGATGTTTGCATCACTAAATTCATGTTGTACCATGGCCGTGCTTTAACAAGTAGGTAGGATGACTTTTATATGCACGTGTGTGTGTGTGTGTGTGTGTGTGTGTGTGTGTGTGTGTGTGTGTGTGTGTGTGTGTGTGTGTGTGTGTGTGTGCTTGCAGCCTGAATTCATAGGCGTGTGTATGTGTGTATGAGACTGCACTGTCTCACTGTTCATTCTGATGATTTTGGGTTGAGATGAATTAAATATCCATCAATTACTGCGTTTTCAGACATTTGTTTTTACATCACAAAATGTAAATTATAACACCTTCAGTATTTTAACATATTTCAAATTTTCCACAAAGAAAACATTTGCCACACTTATTAGATTCAAAGAAATCCAGAGATAGAACTGCTTATGGAGCGCCTATCTGAAAATCACCCTTCCATCCTCACCACCACAATTCCAAACCTCCCAGCTCCTTTGCACACCTCCCAGGCCCAACTCTCTGGGACAATGCACAGCATATCATCTAATTAAGGCACCAACCATTTCATTGAAATCATTAGGAGAGTCTTGCTAAGATCTGATGCTTGATCGGATTTCAGGCTTGATCCTAGCATTAAAGTATTATCACTCGTCCATCTCTCTTTCTCGATTTGCTTAAATCATACATTTAGCCTCAAGTCTAAATGTTGTGAAGAATTTTGACATGTTTAATTTGTTCACGGCCAAGCGCTATTTCTTTATCAGATCTTCAGCTGAATGCTGTTAGGATTTCTGCTCTTTTCTGTTCTTTTCATTCAAAGCTTATGAAGAGTAGCACATAAGCTCAAGCAGACAGAAATCTTTTTTTTTAAATATTGACAGGTCCATGTTTTAGCAGCAGATAGCATGATATGATCTCTAAACAAGACAATAAAAGCTGTAAAAGTTCAGTGCTAATATTCATAATTAAAGTTTGTTTAAAAACATGCACTAAATGCATGAAAAAATACTTGTAGTGTAGATTTCTTCATGCATTTCAGTCTCAACTTTGTGTCTAATGTGAAATTGGGGTGAAATTACCCCTCCCCCGAGTTCAATGTAGCGTGGTGATTTTTAATATTTAAGGAGTAATGGAGGAAGTATCTTGTCAGCCTTACTGTGTTATCTCTTCTTAAGTTTTAACAATAGAGCCGGTATCCCCTGTTTGTTCATCCGTTCAAAGCTCATGTCTTTGTCTACCAAAGCTGTGAGTGATTACCGTTCATTGGAAGGGGCAGCCCTTTAATTAGCCAGGGATCCCAGGGGTACCATTACCACGGGGTAATCTTGCCCCTCTTTATTATCCCATTTTAATATTGACTAAGAAAGAGATACACGGGGTGGGGCAATTTGGTTTCCTCATACAGGACACGAGCTCCCTTGAATATTCATGTGGTTTTGGAGTAGGTGCGTGGGTATGGACGACATGTGACAGGGATGATGGACGACCTGGGTCAGGCATCATCTGGGGACCCTCACACTATAACAAAAGGGGATGTAAGTTCCACAGGACTTAATAAAGTGGATATGCCGCAAGATAAAAGATAAAATACTGGAAAACATTCCAGTCCATTATATGAATATTAAGGAATATATGCACAAAAATTCCTGATTCCATCTTCACCTGTGTTGCAAGCAAGATTCACATTGCTTTCCAAGGGCAATTAGGCAAAACCCATACCTGACAGCACAGGGATTTGAATCAAAGTCTGGGAGCTAAGGAGGAGTTATTCCTCACTGGCCTTTCCTCCCTGAAAATTACAAACAACTGATGGTATTAGGTTAAACTGTCAAAGAGAAGACAATTTTTTCAAAAAGTAAAGTCTTTCCTGTCAAAGTCACCTTTTTCTCTGGTAACAAAGTTAAAGAAAGCAGCATCCATCAAAGCACAGAAACTAATTCCTGCCAAGGACAGAGCTGATCTCTTCCATTTTCACCCCAAGTGCACTTCTCTGAAACCTACTTTAATTAAAAGTCTGAGTGGAAAAAGAAACATATTTCATTCAGCAACTTCTCTTACCTTCCTTTTCTCTCTCTTCAAGTCAGTTTTCCTCCCATTGTTCCCTGACTCAGCTGCTCATTTCAAATGATGTCAAATGAAGAGGCACATCACAGGGCCCGAGTAATTACCAGCATCTATGAATGTATTTTAGCCATCGTGTTTAGGAATGGAAAGATTAAGGATGAAGAGACATATGTTGTCAAGCACTAACCTTGGAAGGACCTGACATGCATCTTTCACAAACATCTTTCACAAAGTGGCTTCAGCAGCCTCTCAGAAATCTTCCAAATGCAATTACAGCAGGGGATTATGTCCCTTATTCAAATTCAAATTGGCCACAGTGTGTGTTTAAGAGTATGTTTTTTGCATGTGGAAATGAAAAAGGGTTGTTATTGGCAGCTGATCCCCTCTCAGGGCTTCAGACATCCTGTTTGTGCTTGAACCACCTGGTGAACAGTGTGTACACTATAACACTGTTTCTAGATTATGAAAATCTGCTGCTGTCAAAAGCACTTTGTTGCTGTATTCCAAGTGATAAAAGTCAGGCCATTTCTGTGATGTGACTTGCAATCAGAGCATAAGTGTTTCAGTGCTTCAACACTGCACAACAACACACTTTATGCATCCATTAGTGCTGTCAGTATTTACAGGAAAGGAGGAGATATTTTATTAAAAACTATAACCCTTTTCTATTTGTCCATCCATCTCTTCACGTTATCCTGAAGGCTGAATTCAGCCACTCTTTGGAGAACACTTGTATCCACCATCGCATTCTCAGTCTTTGACTTCCCAAAGATCATGACCGTATGTGATAGCAGCAACACCTGCTGACACCATGCCAATCCGAGTGCCTATCTCCAACTCCCCTCTACGCTCACTCGTGAACAAGACCCTGAGATGTTTAAACTCCTTAACTTATTCCTAAACCATATTCTTATCAGGGTCGCCGTGGGCACTGGAGCCTATCCCAGCTGTCATAGGGCGAGAGGCGGGGTACACCCTGGACAGGTCGCCAGTCTGTCGCAGGGCTAACACACAGGTACAGACAACCATTCACACTCACATTCACTCCCGCATTCACATATGGGCAATTCAGATTTTTCAATTAACCTATCCCCACAAAGTGCATGTCTTTGGACTGTGTGAGGGAGCTGGAGTACCTGGGAGGAACCCATGCAAACACGGGGAGAACATGCAAACTCCACACAGAAAGAACTCAGGACCTTCTTGCTCTGAGCCAACAGTGCTAACCACCGCGCCACCGTGCTATTCCTAAACCATTCGAGAAGATAATTCTCATCCCAGCTGCTTTGCCCCAATTCACCCCAATGTGAGCTGGAGATCATTGCTCAGTGAAGCACATCATCTGCAGAAGAAGAATCGGAAGAAAATGCCTGGATGGATGGAATGGACTGGTTCTTATATAGCGCTTTTCTACTCTATCTGAGCACTCACTGCGCTTTACAGTTACCCAATCTAAGTGCTTCCTATGTGACATTTACACACATTCATACTCAAGTGGACGCATTGGGTTAGTATTTGCCCAAGGATATTTGGCATGCAGGCTGGAGTGGTGACCTGTTCTACCACCAGAGCTAAAGCCAGGATGGATGGATGGATGGATTTTTTAAATTTACTTCTTGTGAATAAAGTTAGATTCTACGGAGCCCCGCAGGTCTGGGACATGGGAGAAAAAAAAAATTAAGACGGACTTTTGCGAGATCTCGCAAAAGTTTTGCGAGATCTCGCAAAACTAACTCGGGAACTTGCAAAACTTGAATTCCAACAATGGCGGCAGCTACTCTTTCTGGGTCACAAAATACACTTTTAAGATATTTTGAGGCGTGAATGTAGTTGTGTAAACGTCAGATACCTGCTCAGTTTACAAGACATCACATATTTGCAAAAGTGCTCCGACGTTTTCGGAGATCTGACACCCACCATCTCGAAGCTAACGGGAGGTCGAGACCTACTACAGCCGGGAGGAACATCGCCTGCGGGGCTCCGTAAGATTCCATGCTTGGTGCTATAGGTTGGGTAAAACCAATCTATAGAGTCAATGTGACATTAAAGATAGAAAGTTATGTAGAATCCCTATCTGAGTGAAGATTTGTTCAGCCGGAGCTTTGCCAGACCAGTCCAAATAAAAATGATAGGCTTGTTCTTTTTGCTCCATACTGCAAAATTTCAGTTTACATTTTGCATGCAATTCACACAGTAACCTAAATGTACCTCACATAGCCCAGTGTTTGCTGTTTTGCACAGTGAATGTTCTTTTCTTGTCTTTAAGGCTTGGATTCAGTTTCCATCACCTTCAAGTGTTTTCTTGGGTCAAGTGCCGATGACACGCTCCGTTTCAAGTATTCACACTGGAATATAAGGTGAACACTTGAATAAGCAAGAATCAATATGAAATGCGGCAGTCAGGGAGGACACATAAATATACTCTTGATGGACACAAACTTAGTAAAGTTGGCTTTGTGCATTTTGTTTAATGAGTCATTTCACTTGCCAAACATTTGAGTGAAACAGGACTTTCCACCCCTGAGGTTTCTCTATAAAAGAAAGAGAAAGAGTACTCTCTCTTCTTTCCTTAACCAGAGAGGGGTCACATGTGTGGCTGTGTTTGAGAGGCATTAGTGCTCCATGGTAATCAAAGACTCTGGATAGAGAGGGAGGGAAGAGGGGATATAAAGAGACTCGGTTGGGTGCCAGAACAGCCCCCTCTGCACCCGATGCCTTTTAATTAGGCTCACAGCAGGGACGCTACACCGGCACACACACTGCTCATCGCTCACACACAGATGCATGATGGTCCTCATATAAGCTGACAGTCACATACCTCTTTCTGCTTCATTATTCCGGCATATGTGTCATCTCCATTTTTTTGTTAAATTGGGGGTTCAGATGTCAGCTGTCTAGGCATCAGAGAAGCAAAGAAGCACTGAGTGTTCTTAAGTCCGGTGACCCTTTTCTTTTAGGTAATCCTGCCATTGCATGGGCTTTCTGTCCAACAAGTATTATTTGTGATGTATCCTTTGCATCTAATTTCTGCATATTAATGAAAATATAGAAGACAAATGGGAGAAGTGATTGATTATTAACTCACTTTAAGGTTTACCATGCACCAAAGGATGTTAAAATTATGCCTGTAATGCATAAAGCTATGAAAGGGACATTGTTATCTACTATGTGCTACTTAATTTTCCTTCTTTTCCTTTGCCTCTACAGCTTCATAATTTCAACCATGAAGTTTTCTGCTCATTAAATTTACTGACATGATCAATATTCTTTGATACAGAGCTCACCATCTGCCTGCACTCTTCTGATTGTTGACGTTTGGTCAGTGACCCTTAACCTTGCAGGGACATGTCATGACACTAAAAGTCATCCTGATGCTTCCTAAAACAGTAAAGGTAAAATCCTTAACCAGCAGGAGAATTCAACTAGACAGTTCAACCAGACCTTCTTCTAGAAAAGTCTTCTCATGAATATGAGGCAGGCAGATAGATATTTTTTTCTGTTGGTTTCCAACTGGGATTGCCAGGAGTTAGCATAGTGGTGGGATTTTAAATTCAAGCTGCACACATTATCATCCACCAATTCATATCCATCAGGAGGCAAGGAAGGGAGTCTTTGACACATGAAGGTCATAATGATACACTCCTATCCTTGAGATTTAGTTCAATTATGGAGGGATGTAGTTTGGTATTTTAAGAATCTTTCATTTCCCTGTTCTGTCAAAAAACCCTGCATGGGGAATGTGGATTTTTTTTAGACTACTGAAACTCATTTGCACATTTGTATAATTATGGTAAGGAAATCAGCATTATTCATGGTTTGTCTATTAGTCACTGACTGGACCTCTTTTCACTTGCAAGCAGAGCTGGGATAGTTAGAGCTGAGGTGGTTAGTCTATTTATATATTTATATTACATACATTTTTTAGATGTTTTCTTCTGCATCCTCCATATTCTGTCAGTTTTAATCTAAGCTCCGTTAATGAAGCTCATTTAAAAGGTACAAGTCATACAGGCCAAAATCAAGGAAAAGCACTGACCACCATCAATCAGTAGGTGTTTCGTGTGGCGCTTCCTGCATCTCACCTGGACCTCGTCAGCAAGCAATCAGCAGGGGGGCTACTGAAACCAGTGCAACTCGCTACTTCTCGCCAGTTCATTATGTGCTCCATGGTGGTAAATTGTAAATCTCCTTTACCTGCTTTTTCCCTGTGTAACCTTGTGTTTAGAGGTTGTTGTTTCTCACGGTTTGGACTCACCTGGACATCTGTTTCGCCTCCTTGCCTGCTTGCTTGCTTGCCTACCCTCCGGCTGCCCATTACATTCAGACACTCTGGCATGAACCTCCCCTCCTCAGAGCTGCAAGTAAGGAAAATAAACTCACCACCAAACGTTTCTCAGTCACCTGCTCCTTACCCATACAATAACTCCTCCATCTGTTACAGAATCCTCTTGTTCCTCTGTCTCTTGCCATGACCTCCTCAGTGTCCCAATTTCCTAGGGCCACCCTTTCCTGCTACAGTCATCTTTTCCCTGTTGCCATATCTAACAAGGATCACATGTTTCAAACATTCTCTGTTACAAAATAAACACTCTTGTACATAGTTATACTACGTGTTTGGTGTCTGCATTAGCATCCACTCCTTGGGAAAACCTTCAGTTCATGACAGATACATTCATTTTCATTGCATTAAAGGATAAGAGTGTGATGGTAACAGTAAACTGCATCCAGGACAGAAACATTATGCCACCAACACAAGTTTGGCTCCTTAGTGTATTTCAATGGTTAAATATAACCCATTAATAGCTCTATTAATGGGTTGCTTATAACAGCCCTTTAAGCTGGTAGTGATTAAACCATTACTTAAAAAGCCAACACTTTAACCAACTTTCTTAGTTAACCCTAGAACACTATCGCTATAAATAGTAACACGATCACTAATGCCGGGTGATTTATACCCGGTATAATATAACCAATGAACAGTAATCAAATATATCAAAATATGACAACACATGACAAATTAGAGTGGTCTTCTTTTACTTTCAACTGTGCCATGTCTAACAAAATGAAAAATAAAACTCCTAAAACAAAATAATGACTCTGGAAAGCTGGTCTTTGGTCCACCCATTCCTGGGACATTTCAGACTTCCCTGGTGATGGCACAGGCTCCTCGACACGCAAACAGCTGCAGGAGTGAGAAATCATGTAAATGTATTTTCTCGGGTGTAAATCACCCAGCGATAGTGTTCTAGGGTTAATCATGAGCCAATCTCCAATGCTCCTTTCATCTAAAATATTATTGAAAGAGAAGATAGATGTAAAACAGCTATCTGATCATCTGCAGAGGGATGATTCACAGTTATATTCATACATACGGGAACACTTAAACATTTTTTTTAGCTGTTTACTGAAACATATTCCAATTTTAGTCATATATTGGACATAATGTTTAGACTCAGCTTTCATTTGAGGGTATCCACATTCAAACTGGATGAAGGGATTAGGAGTTTCAGCTCTTTAAAATGTGTCACCCTCTTCTTAAAGGGACTAAAAGTAATTGGACAATTGACTCAAAGACTACTTTATGGGTAGGTGTGGGCAGTTTCTTTATTATGTCATTATCAATTAAGATGAAAAAAGACATGGAGTTCATTTGAGGTGTGGTGCTTACATTTGGAAGATTTTGCTGTGAACCGACAACATGCAGTCAAAGGAGCTCTCCATGCATATAAAACAAGCCATCCTTAAGCTGCGAAAACAGAAAGAAATATCCAAGAAATTGCTACAATATCTACTGTTTGTTACATCAGGAAAGAAAGGAAGCACTGGTGAACTCAGCAACACAAAAAGATCCGGACGTGAATGATCGCAGAATCATTTCCATGGTGAAGAGAAACCTCTTCACAACAGCCAACCAGTTGAACAACCTCCAGGAAGTTGGCTTATTATATCCAAGTTTAAAACCTCTGGAACAGTTCATGATACAAAGCATACCACATCATATGTAAAACACAGCAGAGGTAGTGTGATGGCCTGGCCGTACATAGCTGCCCGTAGCACTAGGACACTAGTGTTTATTGATAATGTGACACAGGACAGAAGCAGCCGAATTAATTTAGAGGTGTTGTGACATGCTGTCGTCTCAAATCCAGCTAAATGCAGTCAAACTGATTGAGCAATGTTTCATAATATAGATGGACAATAACCCAAAACATACAGCCAAAGCAACCCAGGAGTTTATTAACGCAAAGAAGTGAAAGATCCTTGAACTGCAAACTCAGTCATCTGATCTTAAACCAACTGAGCATTCATTTCAGTTGTTGACTAAACTTTGCACTCAAAGGCCTTCACACTGAAAGCCGCTAGAGTAATGGACATTTTATTTTCAGTTATTTAATTTCTCTAATTACCTTCAAGCCCCTGACAAGCCCCATTATTGATTTAATTACAGGTAAAGTCAGCAGTGCACATCTTACAGCACACACTGCAAGTTATTTTAAAAATTCTCAATCCGCAGTAGTTCCCCCTGAAATTGTCACTGTTCTGACAGGCCCTTTTTTTTCTTTTCTTTCTTCACCCTCATTCTCTCTTTTCTTCCAGGTGGAGCTGGGCAGGGTACTGGTCTTATCCCACCTTTGGATGGGGTTGCTCCTACCTCCTGAGCCAGCTAGAACAGCTGTTTTAACCTCTTCTTCTGACTGTTGTCACCATTGTGATGTTCTAGTTCTGTTTTGTGTGTTGCAAGCAGTGTTGGGCAAGTTACTTTGAAAAAGTAATTAATTATAGTTACTACTTACTTCTTCAAAAAAGTAACTGAGTTAGTAACTGAGTTACGAGATTCTAACAGTAATTAATTACTTGAAAAGTAACTATTGCGTTACTTTAAAAAAATGTCTGTGAAGGTTCTCAGTCACCCAGGTCATCGTAGTCAAAGGAGCTTGCAAAGAAAAGCGTCTGGACTTCTTTAAGTTGCTTGAAGACGTTTCAGCTCTCATCCGAGAAGCTTCTTCAGTTCTAAGGTCAAATGGTGGAGAGTCCCAGATTTAAACCTAGTGGGAGTTTCCCCCCACAGAGGGACAAAGGACCCCCTGATGATCCTCTAATCGCCTGAGCCAAGGTGTGAAACTGGGTGTGGGTCCCAATCAGCCAGGGTTTCGGGTGAGCTCATTGTTAACAATGTGGTGTATGCTGTACAGTGCAGCGAGGAATGCACAGACCTCTACATTGGAGAGACCAAACAGCCACTTCACAAGCGCATGGCACAACACAGAAGAGCCACCTCCACAGGACAAGACTCAGCAGTCCATCTGCATCTTAAGGTCAAAGGTCACTCTTTCGAGGATGCCAATGTTCACATTTTGGACAGAGAGGACAGATGGTTTGAAAGAGGAGTGAAAGAAGCCATCTATGTCCACTGTGAGCGACCATCTTTGAACAGAGGCGGGGGTTTACGACACCAACTGTCTGCCATCTATAATCCAGTTTTGAGATCCCTCCCCAGACGCCTTAACGTCCACTCACATCCTGGGCCATCTGATCTCAGGAATTCGCATGATAAGGTGGGGCCAGGTTTCACAATGAGCTCACCCGAAACCCTGGCTGATTGGGACCCACGCCCAGTTTCACACCTTGGCTCAGGCAATTAGAGGATCATCAGGGGTCCTTTTGTCCCTCTGTGGGGGGAAACTCCCACTAGGTTTAAATCTGGGACTCCCCACCATTTGACCTTAGAACTGAAGAAGCTTCTCGGATGAGAGGTGAAACGTCTTCAAGCAACTTAAAGAAGTCCAGACGGTTTTCTTTGCAAGCTCCTTTGACTTTAAAAAAAATGTTTAACCCTCTGGGGTTCAGGGTATAACTGGCCATTTTAACCACTTCTGATTTGACCTCTACATTTCACCTTTAAAAACTATTTACTTTGCCTTGTTTGGTATCATTCCTTTCAGCACAACCTCACGTGTCTGAATTTACAGTTATGTTTTCATTTTGACATACTGTATTAACACAATTGATCTAAAAACATAAAATCCAAGTAGAAAAAGTTATATTTTTTACTGCAACAACCACAAACATTATTGAATCATATTTCATAACTTTAAATGCAAATATAAATTGTCAATTTTAAAATCCTATGCACAAGTTTTACAAACAACAAAGTTACTTGCAGCCATTTACCTTTTACCTTTTTTAAAAAAAAAAAACCATTTCAAACTATTTACATAACAATCAGCTGTTCTTCAATAAGATGCAACACAAATTATTTGTGCCACTCCAAAAAAATAATTTCTGTCCACTATAAAGGAGAACATCACAGCCTGATACCTGCAGGTCTGACAGCAGCAGGTGTATCACTCCTGTTTCTACCTGGAGACAGCAGTCGCCTCATTGTTCTGACACACAACACAAAACTATCCACAACACCACTAGCTAACTACACAAGACAACACATTAACTACACACTCCAAACACGCCAAACGTCACAAATCTTTCATATCTCAAAACTCGCTCTCTCTCTTTTTCTGCTGTCTTTCTTTCTCTCTCTCTCTCTCTCTCTCTCTCGCCATCACTCCTGAAACTTCCCCCTCTTCCTAAACAACCAAATGCCATGTTGCCATATCATTTTTGATTGGTCGACATGGTGCATTTTCCCACCAACACGAAAGGGCTGAATTTTGTTTGCTCATAAGCAGAGAGTGCTTGCTAGCGCTGTCCTTACACAGTAAACGTGACGAAACTATTGAGGAAAAAACACCGTGTATATATTGTTTATCATGACTCTGGTTTTACGAGGTCTATCAACACAATTTAAAAACTGGTATATATCACCTTGTTGCTTTGTCATCTTAACGTGGTCATGTGACTAGCTTACCACAACTACTTTATTCTTCCTCAGTCAAACAGCAGCACTCATGCGATTGTTTTGCCCCTTAGCTCCAGGTG
Organism: Pundamilia nyererei; assembly: GCF_000239375.1. Taxonomy (NCBI): domain Eukaryota; kingdom Metazoa; phylum Chordata; class Actinopteri; order Cichliformes; family Cichlidae; genus Pundamilia; species Pundamilia nyererei. The sequence continues at coordinate 968,335 of NW_005187498.1, forward strand.
TTGTGCCAAAAAGTGATTATCTGCAAGAAAGTGATTGCCGTCCACGGGAGCGCGCAGCTGCTTAAAGCTGTAGCGCACAGATTACTTACAGCTACTCCCGTGCAACTGATATAAACTGTGGTAACCTGAACACAGCTTCAACCGTCTGTTTGTTGAAAAATAGTAACGCCACCGTGCCGCTTGTTGTTAGTAACGGTAACAGCGTTGTAACGATAGGAATAGTAATTAGTTAGATTACTTGTTACTGAAAAAAGTACTTGTAACACCGTTATTCCCATCACTGGTTGCAAGTTCATTCAACTAAATTTGCAAACCAAGAAAGTTCTTCTTTCTGAGACCTAAGGACCTAAGCTAGCCTTCAATCGCCCCACTCCGCTAAGTGAATCCTTGCCTGTCCATCCTTCACTGTCACTACCACCTGGTATCTTCATTGCTTACAAATTCACAAGTTCACAAAGAAATTTCAAACCTCTGGTGTCCCCCTACTTGGATTACTTTCTGCAATAGTTCAAAAGAGAAATGGTAACATTTGCCCTGATGTCATTCTTGGTTGTGTAATTAAAGAACTTAAACCTGCATTGAACATTTGGGTCTTGTGTTTGAGTACATCTGATCTTGCAGATATGACAGAAAAACATCGGTTATGAAGACTTTGTATCATTTGGTTTGCCACGAGTCAAATGATACAAAGCCTGTGTGTGTTTGTCAGTCGCTCAGACTCTGAATGTTCTCAGAACTCATTATTCCAGTTTTTTTCCCTCCAGTCTCCTTTTTTCCGTCTTGGTTCATGTAGATTCATAAATATGGGATGCTTTTTGTCTCAGTTTGTTCCACCCCAAATTAATTTGAATCTAATCAGTTTTGTGTACAGTGTTACCCCCTTTAGTTACTCTGTGTGTGTGTGTGTGTGTGTGTGTGTGTGTGTGTGTGTGTGTGTGTGTGTGTGTGTGTGTGTGTGTGTGTGTGT
>NW_005187498.1:970194-972802 GCF_000239375.1 Pundamilia nyererei
GTATGTGCTTGGGAAACATCATTACTATATCACTACTGTGTATTACACTGTTATATTATGAAAATGAGCACTTCACTCCCAGAGCAAACACAAATTATAAACTCTGAATACAAACATCCCTTTATCTGTAAAACCCGATTAGAATTAAACAAAAAAAAGAACAAAACCATCACAGTGGGTTATGATACACTTAAATACATAAATAAAAACATACATAGCGCACAAAACCAGGCCAGTTTAAAAAAATAAGAGCAGAATAATCAGCTGTCAGTGCCAACTAAAACAAGTATAAAGTATTTTAAAGCAAAATGAAGCTTACAGTGCTCTCACATAAAACACTGAATTGCTGGTTCTAGTCCTTGCTAGAGTTGTTTAATTTAAAATCTATTGTGGTAATGTACAGACCCAAACTAGGAAAATGTTACCTCTGTCCAAATATTTATGGACCTGACTGCAGAAGTGGCAGCCTGTTTTCATTCTGAGGGTGTCAACTAAAGTTGCTGGTGTTACTTATTTATTCCTAAGGTGTCCTTGTGCCATGGCACACAAGCTCATGCAATTTTTGTGACAGATCTTTCATTTCTAACTTGTCAAATATGGATACAAAAATGCACTGGTACTGCTGTCATTTAAATTTTACAACTTAGTTTTGATGTTTTAAGTTCCACAATTAAGTACATTTATAAATCTGCTGACATGCCATCTACCAACATGGTCAGTTGTTACTAGCAGTCTCACATAATGCAATTAAAATGATTTCTGCTACTCAGCTTTGCTTTGTTTTTTGCAGATTATTAAGAAGGCAGTCTAAAATTACAAAACACAATAATGAAATGAAGTGCAGTGATGCAGTAAATACAGATACACTTTCTCCTACATCCTCCTATATCACCAGTTATCATTTCTCGCAATGCCGACGATGAGTTGTGGCTACACTGATCAGGTCAGCTGCAGAGGTTAATGGTGTATTGAGCAGTGGACAGGCTCTGGGTCAAGAGGCTCTGGTGGTTCAGCTGTTCCACACCTGCGCTCCACACCGAAGCGCTTCTCTTCACCATGAAAGGATACATTCAAACCTCAACGGTCTATCTCCACAGCCTTTTTATGAACCCCACTTCTAACCAAACAACTGTCACTGATTAGGCTGTGGATCAAAAGACAGCAGTGACCATTAGCAGTCCTTTGTTCATTCATTTCAACTTTTTTCCTTTGACTTTCCACTGATGCCTGATATTTGGGAGAAAATACCCACACAAACTTCTCATATTGCCGATTGTAGAGATACATTAGGGGTCTCATTTAAAAAGATGCATAACCAAGGCTCGTTATAGAATTGCATTGTTAACTGGACATAAAATATTCCACTGGTCTGTTCTATAATAAAATTCAGCTGTGTACCACTGGAATAACCTCACAAGTCAAACAAAAGCGTCACTTCTGCATTGTGATTTATAGATATCCTCTGTGGTGACATTGCAAACTATATAGACACAAACCAATTATTTGCATCTTGATTTGCCATTCATGAGATGTTAATGAACTGAAAAATGTCCCTAATTCAAAAAGCTGTCTGTGCTATTTTGAGTTAATTGGGTAATGGTACGCAGCTGCCGACCATTTTGGATTGCATAAAACTTTCAGCTGCACTGGTTGGAACATATTTTTTTAGGTCCATCGTGGAAATTTGCTTCACTAACAAGACTGAACAGGCTGATTTTCAAAGAGGTGATGCAGATACTTTTTGGTGCTTTTCCATTAACACTAACTCAAGGAGCATAAATCACGTGTTTGCTGTTAAACAAGAAAGTGCAAACCTTAAACTGAAACCTGGAAAGACTTAGCTAAAACGATAGCTGCAGTAGCAGCTTTGAAGCATCCAGAAAACAAGCGTTTACCCTCTGAAGTGCTTCAACTTGGATTCCCTCACCTGGACACACTTCCTTTAGATGCAGGGAAGCATGACATGACTTTGGCCCTGACCCCAGCCCCTACCTAGATGTTTTGTTTGGACCGGGTGGAGATCAGATGTTTCTGGTCATTACACCACCCTTCATTATGTCTCCTGTCACATCCAAACAAACTTAATGAGACATTGTTTAATGTCCAGAGTCCCTCCCTGCCCCTGATCTGTGTGTGTTTGGGTGCATCGAGCCAAATTAGCTCAACGTCTCATTCAGTGAGGGCACCTGGGCCCCCTTGTCGCTCGGGGGAGGTTAGCTCAGGATAGGGGAATCCACTGGGAAGGTTGGGGCAAAGCTGGACCCAGCTGGAGGAAAGTAAAGAGCTAAATGCTGATGGGGAGGCTTGGATGAGAGAGGCTTTTGAGTTTCAGCATCAGGAGACTCAGCGGGGGGCTCATGAGGGTTCTTTTGTTAGAGGACATGTGGGAGAATCCAACATAATTGTAATCTAGAAAATGCCAGAGCCCGGCTCAAGTCAGTGATTGGACAAACATTTTAGTGGAGTTGGAATAAAATAAAATAAAAAATGCATCTTAAACAGATCAGAATCTCACTGTGTGTGTGTGTGTGTGTGTGTGTGTGTGTGTGTGTGTGTGTGTGTGTGTGTGTGTGTGTGTGTGTGTGTGTGTCCTTGCAGCCTGAATCCA
>NW_005187498.1:972822-980322 GCF_000239375.1 Pundamilia nyererei
TGTGTGTGTGTGTGTGTGTGTGTGTGTGTGTGTGTGTGTGTGTGTGTGTGTGTGTGTGTGTGTGTGTGTGTGTGTCCTTGCAGCCTGAATCCATAGGCGTGTATATGTGTGTGTATGAGACTGCAATGTCTCACTGTTCATTCTGATGATTTTGGGTTGAGATGAATTAAATATCCATTAATTACTGCGTTTTCACACATTTGTTTTTACATCACAAAATCTAAATTATAATACCTTCAGTATTATGCAGCCTGAATTCACAGGCATTCTCACCATGTTTGTGTGCAGCTCCAGACAAACTAGCCAATATTAAGAGTGGGCTATAACCTACATCCAGCCATCATTACTAACCACAGTCCTCAAAGCACCTGTTGTATTTTCATGCAAGTATGTTTATGAGACCGTAGTGTTTCAGAGTCAAATGCTGCTACAAAATGTGAAGGTCCAAGGTCCAAAACAAAAGAATAATGTGCACAAATTTGTGTTCTGTAGAGAGCACACTGCCAGGGACTAGGGTTGCCAACCGTCCCTTGAAAAACGGAATCGTTCCGTATTTAGAAACAAAAGTATTGAGCTGAAAAGGGATGCACTTTGTCAAATAGTTAAAAAAATAATTTCACACACAAAAACAAGAGCTAAAAAATTCCCCACACTGGGAAGGGTGAAGACAATCGGGTCGCCCAGCCCTGGCCATGAGGTGTCCCTTATTTATTTTTCAGGGAGTTGGCAACCCTACCAGGCACCGAGAATTTGAAATAAATAAGTAAATAAAAATAATGCTATTTTACTGGCATTCTATCAAATGAAAATAAAAGCATCATATAGCACCAAAAATACTGCAATAAAAACTAGAAGGTAAGTTAAAATGTAGTTTGAGTAAATGTCTTACATTTTGTAGGGTATCACAAAAAGGAAGGAAAACATTGTATGATGATACAGATACTTTATGATATAAATGTAGTGTGTTCAGATATCCGTGTATGTGCTTGGGAAACATCATTACTATATCACTACTGTGTATTACACTGTTATATTATGAAAATGAGCACTTCACTCCCAGAGCAAACACAAATCTTTTTTTTCAATAATTCTAATAATGAATTCGCTCTTACAGCACACCACTGTAGCAATACTATATGTCTATAAAACATTTAATGACATGCAATATATCAGTCGTCCATATGATTTATTTTTATCTGCTCCTATTATTCCAGTTTTTTGTTATTCTGCTCTCTCAGTTCTACATCACAGTGGAGGATTTTACCAAATAAAACTTTTGTTTATTCGAATAATTAATCATTATAAAGTGTATACCAATGAAGTAAATTTCATTTGGCTTGAAATTTCATTTCAGAAAGATTTCTCTCTTTTATGGATTCTCAGAGTGATTTTGCTGTCAGCTGAAAAGCAGATGGCAGAGGCATGATTTCCTCTGTTTCTGCACTTCTTTTCACTGGTGTCTTTCAGACTGTGAGTCTACTGCAATCAGTGTCACTGAGGCAGTCTGTGCACTGGTCATTTCACACCTATCAGGTAAGGATCCAATCGGAGCTCTGAGATGATGATGACACTGAAATGGATGAAGATGGTGAAAACGCTTCTCTGAGACTTCCTCTTAGAGCTTTTTAGGAAAAAGAGGGATGGAACATTTTTGTTATTTTACTGAACAAAAATCAGTTTTAGCACCATTTTGAAGTTGGGTGAATTTCTAATGTGATGATAGAAGACCATAATGTGCTGCAAGAGCTTACTGGTGACTGGGTACTAGTTTAGTTTTAATCATTAATCAAACTGTCCAATGTTTCCCCTTTACCATCAATTGATTAAGTTATGTGAAACAATTACAACGGCATTTTGTATTTAAGCCAAACACTTATAATTGAATCACAGTTTTAAAGCAGTAAAAGAGACAGTCCAAGCCACCTAATTAATAAACATGAAATGTTATTATGTATTATTATCATTGCAGTATTCGTACCCAGTGTTTTATGTTGTTTCAGATTATTGCCAATTGCAGCTTGAACCTAATCCTTTCAGAGCCTCATTGAAATGCAAAAAGGTTGATGAGAGCACCTGAAAATGGAATATAATGAGCGTAGGTGTCCTAATACATGAATATTACTTTTGCAGAAGGCTAAGAGGGCTACATCGGCCAGTTGTAGTCTCACAATCAGCCCATATTAAGAATTTTGAGCTTGAGTGCTTTCTGAAATATTTGAATGTGTCAGTCAAAGGCATGAAAGTAAACTGAAGAAGATGTGCAGGCATGTGCAAATTTGATAGTATGATTGGTAAAAACGCCATCAAATTTAAGCTGACAGGTCACACTTTAACTTCATAATCATTACGTCACCTAGCACATGTAAAATGATGAGTTTGGAGCGGTAAGTAGGGCTGCACTCAGATACGCTTAAATCAAAACACTGGAGGCCATTCCTGGCACTGTCATTAATACTGAGGCTCATGGGTAACAGATGTGGCCTAATCAAAGATGAGCATGGAGACAAAAATAAATCCATCACCTGACTGAAGGGGGAATCAGTCTTGCAACCTTCAGTAATATAAAAGTTCATTTTTTTTACCTCCTTTTATAATTGCCAGGTTTAGAACAATTACAGATGGATGACACTTTTTTTTTACAGCCAACTGCCAGGTCAATGCGTCTGAATTGACAAGAAAATGTTTAGTTTTAAATGTGCAGTGACAGAAAACAAAAACATCTCGTTCAACTCTAAAAATAAATAGCACGAAAAAACATAATTTCCTTATAATGTTCTCCTTTATTGCTATCATGTCCAGTGAATTAACAATCAATTACAGTTTGAAATTATTTTGACTTTAAATTCATTAGGCATCCACAAAGGAGGTGATACTGAAAGGTGAAGTCAATGTCCTGAAATGTGCAAATAAAGTCCCATCTCATTAACTTTAAGTTATGTCTGTACATGTCCCCAGAATATAATGGCTCTCTCCTGATGGTAGATTAACACAGATCCTTGCTATTTTGTTCAGATGTGCTTTCAGGAATATTAAAACACAAATGAGGCCCCAAAGGGCTTGACCTTCCTTCTTCACAGCCTGGCAATGGCATACACACTTTTCTTATTATTGCTTTCTCACTGAGATCTCAGCTAAGAGAAATAGTTAGCAATGACACACCAATAGAGTGTGTCACTGAACATTTGAATTGAATTAATTTGTTGCAAAAGGAAAACCAGTTTTCAAAAGTGCACTTATTCACTTATTCTGCAGCTGCAGTTCACAGATGTCCTCTAAAGAGCAGCACACACAACGTTACTTTTTTCTTTTGTTTATTACATAATGCTAGCATATCCTGGGGACTATTTACAGCATTTTCCAACTATTTTCAACAGTCTTGATGAGTGAGTCATATTGAGGTGAAATATACTAATGTTTGTGCTCTCTTTAATACTACATCGCCAATACTTCTACTACTACTCTTCAGAAATTTAAATTTATTCCCATTTAGACAGTTTTACTGACCACTCACAGGGCTTTATGCTTGTTTTATGATGCTGCACTTGTGTCCATTTGGTTTGCCTACAGAGAGCCTACAGATGACTGCACAGAACAAACATGCTTCTATGCAGTCTTCTGAAAATCCAACATAGCTCAACTGTGAATAGGTCGAATGCTGATTGGCTGACAGCCCAGCCAGGAAACGAAAGGGAGCAACAGTTCACCAGGATCAGTAAAAGCATGAAAAAAGCCTTCAAGGGTCAAAACATACAGCATAAGAAGTACGCATGGTGTAGTAGACATTTTTCATTGTTTTTAGCATTTGGTGATGAGGAACAGTTAGAACGACCAAGGCCCTGAATGGGATGTGTACAATCGACAGAAGTGACTAACATCAAGTAATCCTACCAGTGTTAAGAAAAGGACAGCACAAAGGCTCTGATTGTGGCAGCGTAAGAACATACTGTAAGCAACAGAGTCTACCACAGCTGACTGCACCCAAGTAGACTGTGTAGGGATCTGTGTTAATCTACAACAGGGATAGGTTAGGACTTTCTGTAGCTCCGGAGGTAGAGCACCTCATCTACAAATACTAAACCCCAAGTTCGTCTCTGATGCATTCATCTGTGTGAATGTTAGATAGAAAGCACTTAGATAGAAAACATGGAATACAAATGGGTGAATGAGGCAAGTTGTTTAAAGTACTTTGAGTGATCAAATAGCTTCATAATAATTGTGTATATATTTTTTATATTAAATTCATATTATTTCATTTCAGTTCAAACATGAGCTACATTCCCAGAAAGTCTAACCAGTAAAAATACTAAACCTATTGTCATTGTTCCAGGATACTTCACGCATCGTCTTATCCTGACAGGAAACATGACATGTTGTGTTATTAGAAGCTACTTTTTCACACTGAAAGTTAGACTGTCGATTGTTTCCTGTCTCTGACCTTTAATAGACAGCAGTCCACAGACCTCATTCAAAGAAAATTAAACAGGGTCCTGACCTATCTCTTTGGCCAGGTTAGGACTATGTTGACCACACACACACACACACACACACACACACACACACACACACACACACACAGCCAAGCACTGGACAGATGGCAGAGCTGGACTGAATGACCTGCAGTCCCTGAAGAAAGCCAATCAAACACTGTCACAGAGAAGATGAAGTAAATAATGCCACAATCAATCAATGGGGCCATGAAATAACCAATTATATACTCAAAAACCAATAAAAATTCTTGTTCACTGCCCTCTAACTGCTGTGTCATGTTACACGTTGCCCTCTGGGTGCAGTTGTGAGGATCAGCAGAAAAGGCACTCTGTCCCTATGTTTGTTACTCTGTTTATTTGGTGCTGTGATATTTTTCACAAATATAGAATATAAAATCTTGAAGTAGATACTGCATAAGATCTAAAAATGACTTCAGTTTTACCTTTGACATTCATTTGCCCATAATGCAGTATAACATTGTTACAGTGGATACATAGACTGTCTGTGTAACATATCTGTCATTAATTACTGAAACTAACTGGTGAGATTTTTTGGCATAAAGGAAAACCACTTTAGGTAACACTTGATCCACTGAGAAAGAACGTGTAGATAAAATTTGTACCATTTTTTTAATCATTTTCATCAGTGACATAAAATATAAAGGAGATTGTCATTGAGACAAACTAAGCAAATCAACAAATCCATAAAATTATATCAGAGGGTTCCAACTTCGGGTGCCAATATAAAACCTTATCTCAAAGAGTGACTGTTGGAATTTAAACCTCTAACACAGGGTGTGCTGTTGCCATACCAAGATCTAAAATGCTTTCAAGCCTTCAGAAAATAGATGTGCATGCACATGAGTCTTGTAGGAGATTTCATTTCTCCAAATTATTCAAACCATGTGTACAGATCTCGAAAGACAGTTTGCACAGGACACACTTCCCAGGAAAAATGTTTAGTGTCAAAGTCTGTGTGAATACAGTCAAGGGATATTGTAAAAATGTGACCTGCTTTGGAGATGTGAAGAAACAGACCATAACAGCTAAACTAAAGTTTAAATTTCAGTTTAAAAAAAATCACTATTGTGTTTTCACTTTTTGCTACTGAGACCATTTTAGTCTGCTGTATTAAACTCTTTTCCAAACCTTGGTGACTATATTTACAAACTGAACTGAAAATGAGCAAAAGTCTCTGTGATGTGTTTTATTGTCAGTTTATGCTGGGACAAACACTTCCTGAATGGGAAATATAGTTTTGCATTGGATTAAATTGGACTCTGCACCTTATTAACTTCATGTTCACAAGATACTTAAAATATTAATGTAATTTTAAAACTGATAAGGTTTATTGTATAGTACTTATCAAAACCAGCAAATCAGTTAAAAAATGCTAATAAAGACATGTGGAATGTCAAAATAAGATACAATGTGATTATTATAGTGATGAACAACTTAAAATTAACATAAAAATCTAAAAGAACTGAATGCAGTTAACCAAAGAATGTCAAAAAAAATTTTTTTAAAGAACAAAAAGCGTATAATATGAATGAGTCTTTAATAAAGATTTAAAAGCAGACACTGATGACATGTGTCAGAGTTTTTTTGTTAAACACTACAGCCAACACAAAGTCCTAGAAGGCTTGTTACTCTTACTCTCTTACTTTCAGCAACAGCCTATTTGTTTACTCGGCTTATTACACCCCAATTTAGTTGCTCTAACGCACTGGGACGGATGATGATCACACATCGCCTCTTTGTCTACTGCAGCAAATTGACACTGAGAATTCAATCAACTTGGTGAACAGACAATTTAGATAAGCTCGAAAGTGCACATTTTGATTTAACAGGTGGTGCTTTATTTCAAAATGACTCCGTTCGCTTTGCTGGTTGAGCTCCCAGATCGCACCCAATCTGTCTTCCTTAGCCTCCTATTGGAATCCCGGACGAGCCCCCAATTGTAAATATCAACACTTCACCAAGTTCTTTTGATTCCTCAGAGGCATCCGATGGAAGACAAAACACTGCTCAGTAGAGAATTTTACACTTTATTACTTCTAGAAGGGGGATGCCTCCTGCATGACACATTGTCGCGGATCTCAAAATGGTGGTGGCATAGCATTATTATAGCAAATTATTTAATCCCAACACCAATCAGCATCTCCAGAATTGATGAAGTCACTAAGGAAGCTGCGACTCCTCTAAATATATTTTATCACGGGCCACGTACAGCTGATTTTGGCCTTCCATGAGTCAGACCAGTGAAACTGCACATTTAATCCCTATGATTAATTAGTATAAGAAAAAAAGTGTAATTTTAACAGTGCATGCATTTTTTTTCTGCATGATGAAATAAATGTGTCAGAGTGGCTCTACGGGTTTAAATTGTAAGAAGAAAATGTTTAAAATTTACTTCTGGTAGCTCTTTGCCCAGACTGTCTTGTAATTACGAAACAGAAAATTGTTTGTTTCACAGAAAAAGTCAAATTTTTTCTACTACAGTCCCATTATTAAAAAAAACAAAAAAAAACAAAAAAAACAGTGAAACATCTTTTCTGTTATTTAATTGTCTATCACTTACTTTACTACGTTAGTGTAGTATGAATGAAGCCTTGTGCAGGTCAATTAAGTCACAGTTAAAAATCTTATATTTACTCCCAAAGCCATTCAGTAAGGCTAAATTAGAGTGTTTGCTAGGCCACTTCTGCTTCCTGTGGCCTTATGTTTGACACAGCTAGTCTAACAGCCAGGGGACTGGATCTATCAGCTGTGTTTGAGCTGTTTTTGATGTCTAGATCATTTTTAACAGAATTGTTATCTTTTATCATTTTTGTAAGTATTATTGCTGACTGTTTAGTACCGACCATACAAGTGCGTGCATTTGTTTTAACTGAATGTTTTTTTAGTTTGTTACTAATTAACTGATATGTGCATTTGCAGCTGTAGGTAATATCCTCCTGAAAAACAGCCTATTCATTTATGTCCTCTGAAATGCAAATTTGTTTTTGGTCTG
>NW_005187498.1:981966-996143 GCF_000239375.1 Pundamilia nyererei
CCTCACTTCTGTCAGTCTGCCCGAGGACAGCTGTGGCTACAACTGTAGCTTGCCTCCACCAGTGTGTGAGAGTGAATGAATAGTGGTATTGTAAAGCGCTATATAAATGCAATCCATCTTTTTTTTTTCATCTTTCCATCAAATGTGGATATTTTGCTTGTAAATCCTGTTGGATATCATTTTTTAATTAATTGTAGTTCTTCATCAGTGAGATAGCAACACAAATGCAATAACTGAGTGCAATGAGAAACTGGTTTAGACTACATAATCCCTCCAGGATCCACGCCGTGCTTTTTTCCAAGCCGGACGTCACTTTCCCTCCCCTCCCCTTAGCAACAGAGGCAACATGGCGGCGTCCAGTAACACAGAGCATTCTCCAGAGATATCGACGCCGTTAAAGGTACCGAAAACCGAGGTGCCATCCCCTGAATCGGAGGATTTGAGTGACAGTAATCAATATCACTCTAATCCCTCGACGCCAAACCGCTTCTCGCCTTTGAACGTGAGCTCGGGGGCTGCGGGCCGGAACACGGCCTCATCCTCCTCCAACAGCTTCACGGCTTGCCGAGGGATGTCGTGGACGCCCTCCGAGACAAACGCCCTCATCGCGGTGTGGGGTAACGAGAGGCTGACGGAGGCGAGGATGCAGCAGCTGGAGGTCGCCGGCACCGTGTTCTCTGGTAAGGCCCCCGGTCCTGCCATGTACGAACGGGTGTCCAGAGCCTTGTCGGAGCTGGGATACGAGAGGACACCGTCCCAGTGCAGGGAGAGGATGAAGGTAAATGAGCTTCAGAGGATGCAACAATAGCTTTAACATCACATACTAACCCTCCATCACCAGCACCTGGACCTGTAGCTGTGACACTGAGGTGGAGCTGCTACCTGTTAATCTACAGTGTGGCTCACACGCAGATAAACAAGTTCAATCATATTTTAACGTGTTGTTTCTGCGCTCTGTGGACATGGCTGCACTCATCCCGCCTCCCTCACATGTACAGGAGGCTAATTGCGGCTGTCATGCCTGTTATTGTGCATCTTCTGTTTATAACCACTTCAATTGTCAGAAATGATATCCTTTATTAGAGTGAAGTCAGTTCCCTTTGATTTATTCATCTGACTTCCTGTAACAGACACACAGATGAATGTTGCACACAAGTCATTAGAAAGGTCCTTAACACTTTATAATGATCATCACTCATATATGTTAAATAGAAACTCAGTCAAGTGTTATATTACTGTTAACAAACCGTAAAGTGATAATAATATTTTCCAGTTGTTATTAATGTTGCAATTTATATTGATTCATGTCATTAGTTTATTCAATCAAATTTTATTTGCACCATCTGCTGCACCATTATTAAATGTTATTGTTGTGTCATTACTGAGATTAACATACTGGACAAGCTGCCGCTGGCTCTGCTTTAAACTGCTCTGAGATCAGCTTCCATCTATGCTTTGTGTGGCTACCATTAGGAAGTAAACAAGCCCTCCTCATCGTCACAGATGGGCTTATTCTTGTTAAGCACCTTGGCCAACATGTGTGATAAGCAAAACTTTGCATAACTAGACAGGAAGTCAGCTCCTGCCATGCTCAGTTTAATAAAACAGCGGTTCACTTGTGGCCATTCCAGGCTCCAGTTGCCTAAGTGACCCTCTAATGTATTTACTAGCAGGTCATATGTCAATCAACGGTATTCTTCACTCTCACTGGTTGTCTCTTCAGTCGCTCGCCTGAAAGTTGAACACGGGTCCCACCAACTTTGCATCACATGCAGTTATTTCATCCATGGAGACTTGAAGTCACCAAATATCATTCACTTTCTAGAGTCTCTGGGTACCCACTTTACTGTGAATCGTGCGTATGGAAATTAATGCTGTTCTCAGATTGGTTGTTCTAGGGTACTTACATTCAGTCAGACTCATTCAAACAAAAGTACATTTCTATTTTTGGAAAGCTGCAGGGAACTCTAGTTTTCTGGACAGGTTTTTGTCCATGTTAACATGGCCTGTGGAAACACTCTAGTAGAACCCAATGGATTTATCGGCAGGTAGATGTTAACAGCAAATGTTTTTATAATTATTATTATTTCTTGAAACAGCAAATGTTAGCTGTTTGCTAATATTTGCAGTCTTTTAAAAGGCAAAAAGAAAAAAGTCAATTTAAAAAGAAAAGAGACAGAGACACGTCCTTCAAATCTGAGCGTTGGTGTTGTATAGTTTGTCCACCAGATGGCACTGTAGAACGTCCCTGTTTGTAAACACCTATTTGGAAGACAGCCAGCTGTTTGGAACAGGGCAGAGTGTAAATGAGTAAACAAATGATTCCGCATAACAAAGTCAGTTTATGTTTTGTGTGTATGAAAGAAGAAAATATATGGTGTATATATATATATAATATATATATATGGTGGTATACCGGCATATTGGATTTTTAAATAATGAAATTGTATTGGGTTTTCGACTGCTACAGTGCAATCGTAATCGCAGGGTTTTTTGTTTTTCACAGATACATTTAAAGCGCTAACCTTTTTGTCCGTTTGCATACACAGTGATTTTGATTTGTTGACGTAAACACATACATCACATTGGTATGCGATAAAAACCTGATAAAGTGGTTGCAGGCAGTGTCGTTCAAATTTCGATGTAATCTCCATTTAAATGGTGGTGCTGGATTTTTTCTTTTTGATTTCATTTCAGTTCAAAATGTTGATGTTTCATCATCAAAAGTGCTGTTTTGCATTGTTTTGTTTTTGTTGTTGTTTCGGCATATGATAAGATCTGTCTCTGCCTTGGAGACCGATGAGGGCTGACCGTGTTATGGCTGGATTAGGCATCTTGCTGAGGGTAGGAGAGGCAGGTGGTGAAGGAGGCAGCTAGGTATGAGCTGCACCTTTCAGGGCCAGGCATAGGTGTAACCAGCACCACAGCATTTGTCATCACAGTGTTGTGAATTAACTTAAAGAGCAGTAAAAAAGTGTGATTTCTTAAATAAACGTGTACTTATTGTTCTGTGCATTTAACCAAACTAGATTATTCATTACCCTTAAAGCAACAGGTGGTGTTTTAAGAATGCATTTAGGAGAAATAATTGCTACACAGATACAAAAAACGTACCTACTCACTATGTCAGCTTTTGGTAACAATGTAAAGAAGTGTAAAAATTGTAAAAATGTTCTTAATTGTGAAAGATGTGTTCATCCTCCTTTTACAAACAGACGCTGCGGCGCTGCTACAGCCGTGTGAAGGAGCACGGCATCGGTAAAAGGAAGAGCAGCTACACTATCGAGCAGCTGGAGAAGGTGTTCGGTCAGGGAGGCTGGGACTCCCAGAGCTGTGCCCCTGTGCTCATCAACAGCAGTGGGCTGTATCAGGAGATGGAGTCTGATGGTAGCACCCTGGAAGACTTCTCACAGGAGGACTGGTGCAACCAGGTGCTGGACTCGGCATTCCAGGAGGGAGACATGGAGACCGGTGAGTTTGGTGTTAGCTAGCGGATGACATCCAAAAAATATACGACACAGCAGGTGGTTTTGAACTCAGATTTGTGCTTTTTCCTACCAGACGAAATCCAGTTGCCTAAACACAGAGTCCTACAGATCCAAGCGGAGCTGTCAGAACAAACACAGTAAGTCAACGAGAATCAAGACTTATCCATCCTTGTAAATGCAACTCAGATTATGTTGGTGTTTATAAAATCTGCATAACCTCTCAAAAGCTGACATCACTGCTTTTTGATATTACACACAGAAAAAGGGACACAATGCAGACAGTGATCCATATTCTTGAGTCTGTGCAGCTGAAGTGGGAGCACTTTCAGACGTGGACTGAGTTTTCCCGGCTACACCTCTCCAACAAGCTGGCCATCTTTGCTGTGGGGTACAACACGCGCTGGCGTGAGCACGTGCGTTACCACTATGCTGAAATCAGCTCACAGGTGCCGCTTGGTAAACGGCTGCGTGAGTACTTCAACCCAGAGAAGCCTGAAGGCCGCATCATCATGACCAAAGTTCAGAAGATGAACTGGAAGAATGTCTACTACAAGTTTTTGGACATTACCATCAGCGAGGCGCGTTGCCTTGAGCTGCACATGGAGGTGGACTGGGTCCTTGTGTCCCAGTCAAAGGTGACGAGCTGCAGCAGAGGCACATCCCACTACCTCCTTCCTGGGGACATTCCCAAGGCGTATGGACTATACGCTATTGGCTACGAGGCAGCGTCGCCCTCTCATGGCACTGCTCAGACCTCTTCCCCGGGTGACAGTGAAGACCACAGCTTACCTCAGAGTGGGTTAGAGAATGGGGCTCAAAGCCAGTTTCATGGAGAAGGAGTAGAGCGTGGTGACAGGACTGGGGCTAAAGTCACTTACTGCTACCTGGGCATAGCTGAGGACAGGACCATACAGCAGTGTCTCTTTCAGCACTTTCAGGGCTCTGGCAAACACTATGTCCATGGTGAGCCCTCCGCCGTGACGCGGTTCCTGCAGGAGAACTGTCACAACGCTGGAACGAGTCAGACGGACGAGGCAGGTGAAGACTCACCTGAGCGTTGTGCCATTTACATCAAATTTATTGAGGTGGAGCTGGACTTCCTCTCTGCAGGCTCCCTGGTGGAGTGCCTGGAAACTGCTGTTGGCTATTCCTTAAAATACAACAACAAAGAAACGTTTTAACCACTCCTCACTGTTTCAGATTTGTACTGTTATAACTAACTTATACAGCCAATACGGCAGCAGGAAAGGTGTCTGTAATAAAGCATGGATGTGGAAGTTTTATGATTATTGGCGGATTTTCAAACTATGATCTAGTGAATTGTCTGAAAATTGTGAAAGGTGACCAGGGAGATAAAATGTTGTTTTTTTTAAAGGGGACCTGTTCTGCTCTGACTGTAGGACCAGAGCAGCTCTTCAAAAAGGGCCTTGATCTTATACTGGTCCTTGGTGCAGCTCATCCACTGTCAGAAACAAACACCTTTCTTCCTCATACCTTCGTCTTACTTTCTCCTGATTGGCTGCCCCTCACAAACCAAAAGTGTGGCACTTCTGTTCTCTCAGCCAGAACATTTCCACTCTTACTGGCATCTCTGTGAGGCTGATTATTTAGAGCAGTTTGGTTGACAGCGACTACTTGCACATGTCACGAACACAACGATCTACATTTATTTATTTTGTTTGACAAATAAATGCCACAAATGATCATACCTGAAAAAGTTTAATGTGTTTGAAAGCAGAAGTCAAAATTATTGTGTATCACTAAAATATGTGCAGGTGATTTTCTGCAGATGAGTCTGATTTTCTTGTTCGTTTGTGTTTCAGTTGCCTCAAGTTGAAATTTTTTTATCAAGTCTAAAAGGAACAGTATACAATACAGGAAACATAATGTACAGACACGTATGCCTAACCTGTTACAGGGAAAAACAATACAAGAAGTGTGTGTACTGTGTTTTTTTTAGGCTGAGGTGCACTATTTAAGGATCTGCTGCTTTTCCAGTGTAGATACATATTGCCTCATCAGGGAGTGTTTGGTTGGCAAGGTGACTATTGCAGTATGCATCTGTCTACCTCAGTAGGATGTAGCAAAAATGGCAGCAAAAGGACCATAGTGTGTATTTATTCTGAAACTGCCTTTTATTTGACTGTCACAGTGTGGACACGAAAGTGTCTCAGAGTGATTATTGGTGGAGTTATGCCTTAATTTTGCACATGTAAGAGGGCTGCAGGTCGGGATGCTTCGGTTAAAATTTCAGGTCAGAAACAAAGAGTAAATATTAGCAAGATAATCCATCAATGCACCCTTACCTTTCCAAACAATATGCTCTAATAGCACTAAATATTTTTTGACTGATGAATCCAAAAAATTGGCTTTTAAAAAATCAAAAATCTTACAACATGTAAATTTGACTGATTTCCATTAGAGGTCTTCTCACCAGGCATGTTTGCTACCAAGTTTATTTGATATTATTGACAGTAGAACAAAGACTGAACCACTGATTAATGTGTTGTCTCTTTGCCTCATAAATATTTTTCTTGATTGTAATGTTTAGAAATTAAAGACACCATTGGAAAAGTAGTAGTAAAATATATAAATTCCCTGATATCGTTCTTTAACTGAACTGCCCCTACTGACTGAACTAAGCAGCAGATGCATCATACACCATTTTAACAGGAGTGTAAGACACTGCGCAGTACCTGGAGCATCTCTGTCTGCAGCCATATCCTTGTGGATAATTAGACACTCTTCAGATCATACTGAGAAGTTATTAGCACCTCCCACATTCTGCTTTTTGCAAAACTAAATGGTGCCTGTGTTTGTGAAGTGTGCTCGCTTGCAGGTTTAAACCAGGCACAGCTATAAGACTATAAGCTGAAGAGGGTAACTGATCCTTGACCAATAATCCTTTCTGAACAGGATTTCTGAGGGTATGTGCAATGTGCCAGGAAAGGACTGTGTAGAAAAGAAACAACAGGTAATTCCATTGTGAACTGATGTAAATGAAATGTAATATTCATTTATATATATATAAAGAAAATTCTGGCTTTAGCAACCTTGCAGTGTTCATTTGTTTGGGTATACAGTATATAAAGATGAATATGATATTTTCTATTTTATTGGTTGACACCATGTCCTGTATGTGATTGTTTCAAAGTCACTGTCTTGTATGTTTACATGTTTGAAAAACAATAAAGTGGACACTCACTGTCATTTGCCACACAGTGAGAATGGAGGTTTTGCTGATGTGTGTGTGTGTTGAGCTTTAGGTCAGTACCTTGCGTACACCACACATATGCTATTAGAAGAAAATACTGGTGCTACTACTGGTGATTCATATTTGAAGAGTTTTGCAGGTATAAAGTGTATGTAAAGACAAAGAATGACAAGGCAATGAGCTCATGCATAAATCTCAAGTATGTTTTCAATGAATAAACAGGGTGAGAGTCTGTCACAGCAATAACATGAACAGATAAACAGAATCACTAGTTAACATAAACCAGCAGTAGGTGGAAGCTGAAGCACCCAGACACAACTAATCCGGAGAACATACATGGGTTCAAACCAAGGGCCTTCTTTCTGCAAGGCAACAGTGCAACCTGGGCATCCCTGGACAACTTTCCTTCAGGATGAACTGGAGAAACCTTCTCTCAGTGCACTTTTTGTTCATCAGGTCAGTGTATTTTGCAATGGAAGGGAAAGTGAAAGCAGTTAGGCATGCTCAGACTAAACATGTCATTCCCCCATGAGGCCAGCAGATGGCCATAGCAAGCTACCACTGCAAAACAACACAGTGTAGGGTACACCTGATGGTAATTTTGCATCCCTGAGAATTGACATGAAGTGTAGCCTGCTTACAAACAGTATAAACATGTGATGACATAAAATTAGTGACACAGGTGTGGACTAAAATGCTGAAGGAGACCAAACAACAACTGACACTGTACTCTATACTTGACGTGTATGCAAAGGGACAATGCCACTGACCTTTTGGAAAGCAGCATTTGAAACTAGGACAAATATCTAGAGATTTTTCAGTGTCCAAATATCTGAAACAATATTGAAATCAGAGCAGTGTTTCATGTTCAAATAATAATAAAGTTACTAATAAAGAGTTGGGGTTTTTTATTATCTTTTTAATCTTTTTATGATTTGTGCAGAAAGGCTCCAAATCATCCAGGCCATGACTATGTTTTGACCTGTTACATGACCAAAAACAAACAACATCGCCACCTTTATAGTTATAATTGAATGCATTACACTTGAGATGTTAGTAATGTTCCTCTTGAACATGAATCTAGTATTGTTTCTCTTTCTGGTTCTTTCCATGGATAGCTGCTAAATGTACTGTTAGGTGTTAGATAGGAATATTTACCCTGTAAAGCCTGAACCATGAAATAATAATAATAATCTATTAAACCTTCGGCCGTTTATTTTTAAATTAATTAAATATAAATTTGCATATACAAGTTTTTAATTTGTATCATAATTGTTACACTCTTTCTTTTTTGCAATTTATTGTTTAAAATGTTTTGTGCAATTTATTTAGACCAAAAAAAGTATCAAAAGTCAAACTTTACAAAACTGTATGTATCAAATCTATTAAACTTAAGAGGTCAGATCACTGCAGAATGCATTTGTATCTAAATATATATAATAAACCATTACAGTGGGATTATGTATGAACACATAAAAGATGTTGGACAGTCATATGTTTTTGTGTGTGTGTTCTTCAGGTTCTCTGCAGCACATTCAGCTGAGCAGCTCTTTGCTCCTATTACCAAAGAACAAAACAGAAAATTTGTACCATTCCAAATACTTCCAAACAAATACATACAAAACCTTGACGACATTGGTATAAATCAGTTTTCATGTTGCTTGCTGTTTTATTTCTTTGGGTTTGATTAAGTGTGGAGTGGATTGAGATAGGATATGTACAGGATATGTTTTGATGGGCTTAAAGAAAAACGAAACTGATAACAGGAGGAAGGAAATTTCTTTCATGTCTCGTTATAGGTCGTTAATTGGAGTGAGCAATATGTTCGGCCTCCAGGTGTCAGGTTTGTTTACCGTTTGACCAGCTCCTTGTAGCCGTTCGAGTTAGAAGCCTGGCCAAGAATGCAGCATGAGCCTCACTGATTTTTGCTCCTAAATACAAAACAGCATGTTTTGACAGCTTTTGCCTGAATCCTGTGGATTTGAGCTGGAGGCCCAGATGCAGTTTACAACAACACAACAAAATCTCATCCCCACAAAATTTGGACACTGCTTCTTTAGATTTAATCACGTGAGCAACCCCTGTTCACCTCTCATAATTGAGCAGTCTGCCTGCATTAGCCTCACCCTTGTTGCTGAGGCAACTGGGCAACCTCAGGAAATGAAATAAAGGGGTCTGACCACCTCGGAGAGGACAGGTCAGTCTTTCTTTTTGCAACAGGATGGTGAGCTCACCTTGGGAATTCACGTCAAGCCGTGTCGAGTCTGTTTCTCTGCTCTCAGAACCATGCCTCTTCACACATGATAGAACAGGAACTGAAGACTGGAGATTTTAAAGTGGAGGTGAGGGAAAAGGATGGAGCTTTAGATGTGGGGGGTTGAAAACAGGCTGATTGTTAGAAAAGCTTGAGCTGTAGTGCAGTTTAAAACTGTTTATGTTCCTATTTGTATTTTTTAAATGAAAATTCAAGGACTCAGTAGTGAAGGAAAAAATGCAGTTTTTTATTTTTTTGTTGTTATTTGCTTTGTTTTATTACATATGAAATCATAGTGTGCCATTGGCTTCTCCAAGCAGTATGGTCATGGTGCTGTCCAGCAAATTCAGACATTGTTGGATGTCTGTATTTGTGACGTTCACTGGCTTGTTCTGGGAAGTTGCTGTGGTCTGCGCTTAGGTCTATCAGCCACTGGTGTTGATGGTGTGACACGTCTTTGTCCCAGATGTTCTTCTTGTATTGCTCATTTCATCTATGTGTGGGTCTGCCATTGTGCTTCTCTTCAGCCTAGTGGCCAGAGCTGTGAGCCCTGTGCTTGACCGTCTCTCCAGTCTCAGGTTTGGATATAATGTTGTACCTTGTTTTCATCCAATACCTGTCTGTCATAACGCCCAGCTGCCCTCAGTTACCAAACTAACATCTTTAGGAGCTTCCCAGAATTTGGTTTCCAGCCTTTTTCTTTATGCTTCTGCACACATCCTTGATTTTATACCCATGTGCTCTAAGATCACAGTCACAGTGCCATATTGGTTTGTTAATTTCAATGACACTGGTAGTAGGAATAGTGCATGTTGCAGAGTCCACAACAGCAGAGATGGGGAGTCGTGCTCTTGGTTGAGTGACTATAGAGGCCGGTATCATCTAGCCCAGGTACATGTGCTCTTCCATCAGGCCTGGCTCAATACATCTATACTGATCACTATTGTTCCAGCGATTAATAATAATAACAACTAATAACTAATAATTAAAAGCATACTGTAAGGGTTTTGGACAGACTGATAAGTGATCCAGTTTTTCATTTACTCATCGCCACTTTGTTTGATTCAGCGGCTTGTTATCAGTAACTCACGAAGTCTGAGTAATTATCCAATTCGTTATTAGCAAAGTGTAGAAATGAAGTGAAGAAACACACACACACACACACACACACACACACACACACACACACACACACACACACACATTCGTACACCTGCCCCCTACTGAACCTGAGAACTAGCGAAACTGCGTCAAGCTTAATTTTACAGACAGTAAAATAATAAAGGTGGAACATTTTCGTTTTCAAAATAAAAGACATCGTCTAAGGCAGTGTTTCACGGACCTTATTTTGTTGGAGGCTTCCGGAAATTGCGCTCGACTGACTCTACAGCTCTACTGCGGAGGTGGCACGTCTCTCTCTCTCTCGTAGGAAAGGTCTCGAGATGACAACTTGCAGAGTTATAACCCACTCGCCGCCGTGTCGATAAGCAGGGAATTGTAGATGTCAAAAGGAGGAGAAGAAGAGTCTCGGATGACCTTTGGTGTCGTTGCCAATCCAGTTTTCACTCCACTTTAATATTCGCATCGCTCCACCAAGTCAGAAAAGGGGATCCGTGCGTCAGTGGGATAAGACCCTTTCCACACTTCCTCACCTGAAGTGTCCCCTACCTTACCTTCCTCGGCCAGCGCGTGGAGATAGTGGGAAGCCCGCTGAGCAGACTTGAAGAGCTTTATTTGCCTGAGGCGGAGTGCTCACATAAAGCCTGGTGAAGGACGTTGACAACTGAGAAGTGTGTACATCAGCCATGGGAGCCTCCAGCACTACTTCGAGGAAACTTCCCCTGCTCTACTTTACCTTTCAGTGCGCGCTCACAGGTCAGCTTCTTCACCTGCCTTATATAAATGCCTTCTGTTGTGTTTCCTTGTTTGTTCACATTTCCAGAAGCACAAACACACGCAAACAGTGGTTATCACTTTGTATTTCAGATCTTAAAATAATGCGACTAACATCACATTTGCATCCATCCTGTTAGCATTAAATGGTAAATGGCCTGTATTTGTATAGCGCTTTACTAGTCCCTACGGACCCCAAAGCGCTTTACACATCCAGTCATCCACCCATTCACGCACACATTCACACACTGGTGATGGCAGCTACATTGATAGATATTAAATATCAAAGCAACATAGTGTACATTAGAATGTGGGATTTACTGAAGTCCGACCACGCTGTGCTGACATGAGTCATAATCAGGAACCTGTAACTAATGACAGAAATGACAGCAGGGTCTGCTTCTGGGGGTTCTTTGCTGTATGTGTGCCAGAGGATGAAGGGCTGGATTTGAAGCTGAAACACCTGTTTGTTTTTCACAGGATTTGAAACAAGTGTGTTACACATGATTATGTCTTCCAGGGAAGAATAATCCCTTTATAGCTGCTGCAACACTGGCTCAGCCGTCACTCTCTCTAGCAATGTATTAAACTCCTACTTTCACTGATAGCTGTACAGTACAAGCAGCCTACTTTTCCCTCTCTTTGATTTAGAAATTGGGCCACGGTACAGCTGCACGAGTATTTTGCAAACGTTTTGGGGAGCAAGAAGTTTTTAAATGATTAATTCCAGTAAAAAAAATCTAATGGCTGCACCTAGAAGGGAGTATTTTTTTCTTTTTTTTCTGCATTTCAAGAGAATATTAATATTTCTTGAGTTTTGTGCAGTTTCTTCTAATTCGGAGACCTACTAGAGTTCATATAAAGGCACTACGGATTTAATAGTCATTCTCCTTGAAAAGCAACAAGGAACTGCTGGACGTTCACGAGCTCATGAATTTTGAATCATCATTTTATCGTCCCTCTTGTCTCAATTTAACCCTCAGCAATGACAGAAATTATTTTTTTAAATCAGTGTCAGCGATGAAAGAGTCAAACACTCAGTTTTTGGACTGCTCACATGCTCCACTCCACTCTCATATGGAGAAACTGGAAACATCTATTTAAGTTGTAGAGCCCCATCTGCTCCAGGTGAGCGCCTGTCACTTCCAAGAGTCTGGGTGCTGACTTTCATATTGCTCTGTGAGACATGAAAGCCAGTGAGAGATACACACTTTGCCTGAATTTGTTCTCAGCTGCCCGTAGCTTATGTGTGCTTTTCAGTGCTGTTGCCAAAACAGTCACATTCCCTGTCATTGAGGGAGTTTCTCTCTGAGGGAGTATTACCTGAGTAACACTTCCATTTTGCACCATCTAGGTTCACTGCGATGAGACAGTGAATTAAGTCATTGTAAGGGGTGACTGCAAGCAATGTCTGGCAACCAATTTTATCAGCAGGCTATGATTCAGGGTCACAGGACAACAGGAAGATACTGTATGAGCACAGTAGCTGACCTTGACCTCACCATCAATCGCCCTGCAGGTGTGTCCTGAAAACACTGAGCAGTCAAGACACAGAGAGGAAATGTTCATGAATAGCACCCGGTGGCAACAGGAAAACTGTGAGCTCTTTGAATCCCAGATGTGTGCGTT
This sequence comes from Pundamilia nyererei, assembly GCF_000239375.1. Taxonomy (NCBI): domain Eukaryota; kingdom Metazoa; phylum Chordata; class Actinopteri; order Cichliformes; family Cichlidae; genus Pundamilia; species Pundamilia nyererei. The sequence goes on from NW_005187498.1 coordinate 994,445, forward strand.
AGAGCAGGAAGTGAGCAAACCTCCTCCTACAAACAACATGGTGGTTCAGTTCAAAATCCAGCGCAGTGGAGAATGTTATCAGACTCGCAAGCAGCTGCTGAGTGATTGAGGATATGTCAAAAAACATATGACTTCACTTCCATACTTGCTCTTTTTTGAGTGTGTTTGCACTATGACTGCGTGATGTACTCATAAGAGTGAAAAAGTTACATGTGAAAAATTCTCACCAACAGAAAAACGCAGGAGTCACCATGTGTGATGAACGATTTGAAATTCTGCGACTCCTCTAAAAGGAGGAAACCTTAATGAACAGAATATTGTCCTTTTCTGTCTCCCTGTAATCTTCATGAGTTACCACATGTTGATGTATAAATTATCTTTTTCACAGAATGTTCTGACCGTGTTCTGTGACCACGTCGGGTAAATAACTTGTTTCTAAAAACGATTTCATGCTTATTATTCTTCCTTGTCAGAAGCCTGGCGACTGCTGTCGCACACGTATTGTTGTTTGACCCATTTTCTCAGAAGGACTGCCTTTTTGTGTGAAAATCTATTTATTTAAGATTTCCGAAACAGTCGCTGCATTTCAAATGTCATCTCGAGGGCACAATTCGCCATGTTTGGAATCTATCCCAGCTGCCATAGGGTGAGGGCCGACATAGAGAGACAGAAAATAGTCCACACTCACACCTATGGAACTTTAGAATCCATAGGTGTGAGGAACACAGCAGGAAAACCGCTGTGCTGCCCTCTAAAAACGAATGCTTAATTGATTATCCTGCTGCACTATAGATTTTGGTGCCAGTTCACGCTTTTGGCCAATGACGAATCATCGCAGGTTGAGACTGGACTGCATTTGGTTGTCCTACATTATAGCAGAAGGCCTGACCTCACACTCAGAAGGATGATCTAGGAAGGTTTAGATTTTTTCACTCTTTTTATTTCACTGCTATTATAGTTGGCAACCTCTTATCCATTCTAACCCTGTCCTTTGGAGAAGGGTAAAAATTGACTTGTAAAATGTAAATAGTTTTCATGTGTGTAAGCTGCAGTGATTGTTTTCTTTGTTCCCCAGTTTCTAAGAGCATTTAATAAAACCAAACGTTACATATTCTGATTGCCTGTGGGTAGATTTGGCGTTACGATTAAGATCATCACCAGTGGCAACTTGGACCTCAAATGGTTAAAGAAGTCTAGACTAGGCACATTTACCTCTGGGAAAACAATGACCTGCCAGCTAAACAAAACTCAGCTCATGAGATGCTGTGTTCTTCTGCTCCACTTCAGGTAGAAACAAGTGACACACAAATGCACACACACACACACACACACATTTCTGGTGTTGCTATCCTCGTGGGGACAGCTCATTGACATAATGCTTTCCCTAGCTGCTTACCCTAACCCTAACCATCAAAAATAAATGCCTAACCCTGACTCTTACCCTAAACCTAACCATAACCCTGACACTAATTCCACATTTTGAGTCTCAAAAATGCCTTCAAACTTGTGGGAACCAGGATTTGGGTCCCCATAAGGGCTGTTGGTCCCCACAAGTATAGTAAACTTCCAACACACACACACACACACACTCACACACACACACACACACACACACACACACACACATTAGTAGTAATCACAATTACACAAGCAGTAGGGAAATTACAGCTTTACCATTGTGGCACAGTGCTGAACTTCA
>NW_005187498.1:996163-1012920 GCF_000239375.1 Pundamilia nyererei
GCCTTCAAACTTGTGGGAACCAGGATTTGGGTCCCCATAAGGGCTGTTGGTCCCCACAAGTATAGTAAACTTCCAACACACACACACACACACACACACACACACACACACACACACACACACACACACACATTAGTAGTAGTAAGACCATCTGAAACAGCTGCACATAGTCAGCTTTACCATTGTGGCACAGTGCTGAACTTCAGTGTTGTCCTCTGTTTAATTCAGTGTTACCTTTCCTAATTAAACGTGACACTTACCTTCTGTACTACCACCCAGCAGTTGTATCTTTTTATATTAAGCTTTGCTAGCATGAACAGTTCTTCTCAGTCACACAAACTCATTAAGATTGTCTCAGTGAAGTTGTGTTTGGGTCAGCTAATTTGATTATATTAGCTTAGGTTCATCAAGCACTGTGCCTAATTATTCACTCGTGTCTAATTGCTTAATTTGCCCTTTGTCTTTTTCTGAGGTAAGCTGTGTCAGTTGGCAGAGTTTAATCTTTTCCTGGTGTTATATCAGTCTTACCACTAAAAGTCCTTGTCGTGTGTATTTAGCGTTTTATTCCGAGAAGTATGTGGTTCACGCCCCTGCGTTCATGTTATCAAGGCATCCTGGTGAGGGGTGCAGACACAGATTCTGAAGAATAAAACTTTAAAGTCAGATTGTTGGCTAATATGATCGTAAAATGAAGGTATTGTAACTGAAAGAGTTGCTGTTTTAGCTCGTCCCAGCACCGTGTTCTAGCACCGGATTTACATAAGCACACACAATAATCTTGAAGCTTGACGTCACTTATCAAAGACCAGCGGCGGCGATGTATGAGCTATGCCTTATCTCTTCAGCAGCCGCTGTACAATTAATCTTGCATTCTGGACACACCATCTGGCAAGAGCGCACATCTTCATTTGTTTTCCAGGTGTGTCCTGTGATGGACGCTAGTTATTTAACAAGGTCAACCCATACAAGCTTCAAAATGCTCTGTTGGGAGGTGAGGCAGCGGTGTCCTCACCGCTGATGACTGTCAGTGATTTATAATATTAAGTGAGAGTGCTGTGATAATTATTAATAGTAGCATGTCTTATTTTAACATAGAGTCACTCTTGGCTATGAGCTTTCCTGCTTTAGAAGATAATAGGTATTGAAGCTTGGTATACTAGCACACTTGACATGTGGTAGGTTGAAGTTTCACACGCTATTTTTTACCACATTAGCGCTTAATTCCAAAATATGTTTTTAACTCTAAGAAGATGAAAAAGCTGAGCTATTCAATGCAGTTTCTCCAGCGTACAACTATGGCCTTATCTCTAATTGCCTGTTTTTTAGAATAAAACCAAATAGATGTGCAGCAAAGCCCCTTTTCAACTCTGAGCCGGGATTACAAGGGTTTGAAGGCTGCGCTCCTCACGTATGTGTCCCCAGCAACTGGTGCAATTTTGATTTCAGGGGGGAAGATTGAGGGATTTATCGGTACATAATGACATACATACAGCAGTGCACTCTTTCCTCTTTAGTGAGATAGTTTGTTGTCCAGTTGTCAGTCTGTGCAAGTGTGCCTTGTAATCTTTTATATTTACACTCACTTGTACCCTGTACAAAGCCCAGAAGGACAAGAACCGGAGTGGAGATTAGTTCAGATTCAATCTCACAGCATAATATATCACATCCCAAAAAAGCCACAATGTGCTTCTTTTCTTTCCCTGTAGTTGTTTTCACTGTGTTTGTTCTTATTTCATATCTTCTTTGTGATCATTCAGCATGTTATTATCTACTGAAATTCAAAGAAGTCATGTTAAAAAAGTTTGAAGTCTGCACATCTGCACAAAGAACATGCTAACACAACGCTAGCGCACAACCCAGCGTGACATTAAAGCTGTTGTGCGTTTTTAAGAGATCTTCCCAAGAGGGCAGCAGCAACTATAACATCACATTTCCATAAAGACATTTTAAGGCGCTGGAAAAAAGGCTGGATTTAATATAATGCACGTCATAAAGACAGGTCATTTCTTTATTTTATATGTAACCCTTTCATAAATCCTGTTGACTATAGTCTATTTGCCATTATAAGCAAAGAAAAATGAACGGAAACTTTGGAAATCACTTTCTGACACCCCAACCCTGCAGCGAGACCTGATCAATGTAATGAGCAATCAGGCTACAGCTGAGTAATGACAAAGTAATGTAGAGAGTAGTGTAACAAATTACTTTCTCCAGGGACTAACTATGTAATATACGCCTGCTTATGTTTAAGAGATGTAATGTGTAATACAATGACTCCAACGGCAGTTATCATTCTCTAAATCTTTGGTTTCATTCACGTTCTTCTTCTCTTAGTGGTCATTTAGCACGTCTGCAAGATTATTTTTCTGGTCTTTGTCTGAATGAGAGATGTTAACATTCACTTCAGACAGACAATCTCACATTGATACCTCAATCCCAGTCTCATACTGCAATTAAGTCTGGGGTCATGCAAACACCTTAATCTAATTATATTGCAGTAATTAGGCCCATGCACAGGATTAGTGACGTGATTGAAGCATGTGGAGCACTGCAGTGCTGGCTGCATTTTTAAGCGCTGCATTGACCTGTAAAGACCATGCTCAGTCCAGCCACTGGAGGTTTGATGATTTGCAACTCGTGCCCCACATTCACTGAGTTACTACTATTTATAAGTCCATACAAACATTCTTATTTTTAGTCTCAATATGGGATAAACTGTGGGAAAGAGACAAAAGAGTAACACAACTAGGCCTGTGTAATGTTACTTGGAAATGTGTGGATGTAATAGAGGAATTTTTCACCGAGAACATGGAAATAGCAATTAGATGACAGATGTACAGTGAGACATGGTGCCAGCCATGACTTTTACTGTATGTGGCAAGTGCCCCTTTTGTGGGTTTTCAGTGACATCTCTTCTCCATCCATGGACCCAGAAGGAAGAAGGCCTCCTCTCTGGGGTCATGAGAAAATCACTTGGTGACTTTCCCAACGATCAGCTCTGGCCTGGGGACTCTTAAAGGCACAGACGCTCGTGCTTCTTTATTTTGTCTTTCTTTTTCTGTCTGTCCCTCCCCTTCATTCTTTCTTGACCAGAAACCTGGACATAGTGGCTCTTTGGGGGTGTTGATTGTTTTTTTTCTTTGTTTGTTTTTTGAGAACATCCATGCAAATTCTGATAGAAATCTTATCTGGACAGTAAACATATTGTTGTTTTTGATTTGGGCTGTTATTCCCAGCTGATATTTGCATTCAAACATTTATGACCCTTTGCAGCCCTCTATGTTTATACATAAATGTAAGGCGTGGAGGAGTTATGTTGGTTTTATGGGGTCTTAAGAACATTATATACTGTGGAATTAAACACACATTGCAGACTGCAGTGTCAGCCTTATACCCACTGTTTAATTCAGGGTTGCCTGTGATGTGGCCAGGCTTTGACAGTATACTAGCTAATGACTATTTACAGCTGAGGGAGCCGCAGGAGGCTTATCAGGTGGTTCTTAAGGCCAGTCTGAATCCTTTGCTCTATTACCAGTGCATCAGCAGTCTGATGTAAATAGCCCTTTTATGGTAACCACTAACTGTTAACTAATAATTAAGTCTTTCACAGACACTGCTAATTGGAATATCTGGCTCTTGTCCAGATTGTCAGAATTTTCATTTCAGGCTTGTAAGTTTCGCTAAATTCCACAAAACATTTTCAACAACAACTCAACCCACCGGGGTTGGAGTAAGAAGAGCCTTGACTCCAGCCACTTTAGTGAACACATGTATCTTGCTTCCAGTGCTGCTAACAGATGTTGCAACCAGAATTTGTCAACAATCACACATTTCCTTCACCCGTCCTTGAGAAAAACTAAAGCAGAAGTCAATAAAGCAGCTCACAGATGGTGGTGAAGGCATGGGCTTAGATGAGATATACCATGTCAAGTTATTCTAAATAAGGGTGAGGGTTAGAGGTCGATACTCTAACAACACAGAGTCATAATCCTGGACATAATCCTAGGTTTTTTTTCTTCAAGTATTATGGCAGGTCATACGCACACTCAATGATTACTTTATTAAGTGAATAGACTTCATCATTTTCAAATATGAGCTCGTTTGATGCCTGTGACACACACAAGAACTCTGCTACAGCATGTATCAGGAGCACATCACTGGTTGCTAACAGGAGAGCTAGCTTCCTCATCATGGAGGAAGCTAGCCCAGCAGCTTTTATTTGAATTCTTCCAGCGCTTTTTAATTTAACCACAAACTGAAAAGCTCATACAGCAACCAGGGCAGTCCTCATGTCGTGTGTGAGTAAAAGGAGTTGTGATCAGACTGATGATAGGATGATAGGAGAGACTAGCAAAACCTGCAGCAGTGTGTCGCGTACACATATGAAATAAGACTAGTGCAAATTAATGAGGTTTGTATGTTTATTAATTAAAGTTAAAAAAAAAAGAGTAACTAACGTGATTACATTTTTTAAACTCTTGAAATTCTGATGGCAGCAGCGTTTAAATGTCAGCACTGACATTTATTTTCAGCACTGCAATAGCAGGTAGAGGTGTAGTGAGAAAGAAAGACGTTAATTTTGGATGATATGACCCATTAAAAATCTATTGAAATATGCTGTTGCACTGATCTGTGACATCAGTTGGGACATATTAATGGTATTTCAGTCTGACAAGTAACTTTTGAAATGATTTCTTATGCAGCAAAATATAGTTTGGTGTCAAGGCTCTAAATGAATCTCCTCCCGCAGATTTACAGTTGTGAGAGCGATGAGTAAATATACCTACACATGGATTCTGCGGGTGGTGCAGGGGTTGAAATAGCAGGCAGGGAAAACTGATGAAGAGATGAAAAAATTTGCAGCTTGAATAGACCAACAAAGTGGGAAAGCGTGTCTGGTATGTGACGTGAAGAGATTGAGCTATATTACCGTGTAGGACACAGTGCAGCTCAACCTGCTTGCCTCTTTGCTCCGCTGAGCAGCCCTACACATATACCCCGAAAAGCCGTTAACAATTTTTCAACCATACGTTTTATATGTTTTCTTAAACATGTATCTAATTCGAGGTCACAGGGGGACTGGAGCATATCCCAGCAGGTGTAAGGTGAGAGGTACTAGCCTATCACAGGGCTTTACCACATATTGCATTTAAAAAACAAAAATGTATCATTTTCTCATGATATCATTTGATACATACTAGCATGTAGATTACAACAAAGTAACCAGCGTGTGTCTTGATCAATGACGTTAGAACTACAGAACACACAGAGCATGTGGACAGACAGGGAATGACCGTTTTTTGCAGATGCTGACACTGACACCTGTGTGAAGAGAACAATTTCTCCAGCTTTATCAAAGACATAATTGCAGTGTCTCAGTGGAAGTCAGATGGAGTAATTGTGTAAGAGGTGACACTGGCAGCTATGTGGAAAAAGCCATTATAGTCACATTATTAAGCTGGAGCCTTCAGGCCATCAGAGGTTGGACTCGTGTTCTCAGCGAGGCAGAAAAAGCAAAGAGGTTCTGTTAGAGAGAGAGTGGGAGGAACAGGTAGGGTTTATGTCCCGTGTCTCTTCAGACGCCTCTCAGGATTAAATGTCATTCATCAGTCTGATGTTTGGTGCTATTTTTTAGTTAGCGTGACTCTTCATAATCCTCTGTCATCTGCTAATTTCCTACTTTTCCTACAATTAAATGTATCAGCACCCGAGAATCAGAGTATCAGTATATGATAAATGTATCAGCACCCGAATAAAAACATACAAAAAGAGACTGCAATTCTGCTTAAGAATAATCTGGGAATTTATGGTTGGGCTGCTTAACACAGTAATACCTTTAAAAAAAGAAGAAGAAAAAAATAGATATAACAATAAATAAACACAGTAATCTAGGAAAAGCGTGTTAACAGAGTGGAGAGACTTTCAGCCCTTACCTGGATTTCTGTGAACTTCAATTCTCTGACGTTGTGATGAAAGGTGCATTAAGAAAGGTTTCAGTAATGATCAACACTGTGTGAACGAATGCTATGATTTGCTCCTGTACTCCAAGACCACCAAAAGCATTAAGGAGCTGACAATTTCAGATCTATTTCAGTGGTTTTACAGGATGAAGATTGTGTCGACAGTATAAGAAAAACGGATTTCCACATACCTTTGGGAAGCACGTTTTTTTTTTTCCTAAGAGGACTAATAACGCTTAGTTAATAATTGATAATTAAGGTAAAAAGATAAGACATATATTCCATCCATCCATCCATTCTCTTCCGCCTATCCTTTTCAGGGTCACGAGGGAGGCTGGAGCCTGTCCCAGCTGTCTTAGGGCGAGAGGCAGGGTACACCCTGGACAGGTCGCCAGTCTGTCGCAGGGCTAACATATAGACACAGAAAACCATTTGCACTCACATTCATACCTAAGGGCAATTTAAAATTTCCAATTAACCTAATCCCATCAACAGCACATCTTTGGACCGTGGGAGAAAGCTGGAGTACCCGGAGAGAACCCATGCAAACACGCAAACTCCACCCAGAAAGACCTCGACCTGATGGTGGAATTGAAATAACAATAACAATAAAATTATTATTAAAAATAATAATTGGCCAATAATCAACATTTCTGTCAGTAAGGTTTAATAATGTATGCATTGTAAGATTTATCTATAAAAAGACACTCAGAGAATAAATAACTTAGGCCCCTTCATGTCACAGTTCTGCTTGTCTTCTACACGGACATTTATTCTAAGTTTCTGGTTGAAATTAACTGAATTTGCCTTCCCAACACATCCCAAAGCTACAGCAGTGTTCTGAGCACACCTACAGCTCAGCTCTTATTTGACAGACAGATATAGAAGCTGTTCATGAAGGACCAATGTAAGCGGAGCTTTTCCGTCATTGCAGTCCCTTAAGTCCTGTAACCACGAACATCACTGGCTCGTCTGTGACGTTCCAGAGGGCAGCACCCCCTGTCATCTCATAAAATGTTTTTCTGCCCAATCACCACCTCACGTCGAGTCATTAACAACAGCTTTATTCACCTCAGTTTAGATTTTTTTAAATATAGGACCACATCAAAACAACAGCCACCCGAAGGCGCTTGACGTTACTAGTCACTGACAGAGCAAGAGTAAATTCTTACCTTATGGATCTCCTTTATTGTCCTTAAGATTTCAATAGTTTTTTCATCACAGACCACTGTGTCTATCAGCATGATTAAATCTTCCTCCCCCTCCTCTCTCTTCTTGCCCTTTTCCTTTTCATCTTGTTGTCTAGTCCTCCTCCTCCTCTTTTCCTCTTCTTCTTCTTCATCACATCTCTCCTGAGGCCTGCAGCTCGAGCATCTCATCAGCATCAGTGTCTCGGGTCAGCCGGGAGGATTAGAGTGAGGGGCTTAAGATGTCTGTGTAGTGTACATGTACGTGTGTGTGTGTTTTTGTACATATTATATATGTATATATATTCCTCCTCCATTCTTTTACTTAGTGCTTTTAGTGTTTCTGCATAACTCTATCTGTAATACTTTCTGTGTAAGGATTTATATTCAGACCTGCATCTGCACTTCTTAGCCTCGCACTTTTCTGGATTTACTCTCCTTTTCTTTAAATTGTTACTCATTCCATATCTCCCTGTGTTTTTCTTCTTTTTCCACAGCTCCTCTCCTCCCTGGGTGGTGCATAATTATAAGCTCTTATCTATTTTTCTGTCACACACAGCTACACTCAGGAGAGAGCTCAGTTGATGTCATTATCTCCGATAATAGCTCAGCGGTGCAGCAACCCCCCACACCCCCATCTTCCCCAGACCTCACCACGCTCCACCATATACAATATAATTGCTGTTCATTAAAAAAAATATCCTCTGCACCGTGACCATATCTTATTCTATCTTGGCACCTCCTCACACACATGTTTTTCACTGCTAATAAAGTTTGGGGTTTTTTGACAGTGTAAGGGGATCTCTGCCAATACTGTCATAATTGGATTTCGTTTTCTTCATTTTCAGTCCAAGTGACAACAGCCCTCTGAGAAAACATGAGAAAACATGGTTGCTGCCATCAAATTGCTCTAAGGCCAAAGTGCTCTAATTGCTCAAACTCTAATTCAGTCAAATCCACTGTCAGGCATCAGTGATATCAGTGACAGATATAACACAGATTATGTCACAAACAGCATAAAGCCAGAGGACCTGAAGTAGAGAAGGGTTGCAGAGTGGCAGTGCATATGCAACTCTGATTTGTGCAGCTGCAGGCTAAAGGAGTTTAAATGTCTGTGTTTGCTGCTGGGGGCTTCCCAACATTTAATCATTAGTTATTATAATCTCTGCCTCTCTATTGTCTTTTGTCCGTTTCTCCCTGTTTCCCTGTTAAAGGGGAGTTCTTCTTCCCCACTGTTGCCAAGTGCGTGGTCATAAGAAGCCATCTGATTGTTGTTTCTCTGTATTATTGTAGGGTCTTTACCTTATATCATAAAGCACCTTGAGGCAACTCTTCTTGTCTATGTAGTATAATTATTATTGGATTGAATTGAATACAGTGAAAAATGCCATCGTCAGCAAATAGTTTACACATAATAATGTCACTTTGATTCCATAACTGGTCATAAAGTATCTGAATTTTGGGAGCGGGACCACGCCTCCAAACACATTCCTTCCCCTTCTCATCTATATATGTTCCCGCAGCTCTACAAGCTGTTTGTTCTTGTTTACATGCCCCTCCCTTCCTGCCCTTTTCAATTCTTTAACTTAATTCTTAATTCCTTAATTGAAGTATTTAGTACATGGCGGCCAGGCCCGGAAGCTGCCGCCAGTCCTCTTCGAGGCCTTCTCCAAACTGCAGAACAATTCATGTCCAAGCCATTCACCTTTATCGACTAAAACGCTGTCAACCCTCAAACGAGCACATGGACCCAGTGAAGTTGTCTATAGGACAAAGTGCTCTAATCCACAAGACCAGATGTGTGTGTGTGTCCCTACACTCTGATACAAATCATCAGTGGTGATTGTTAAGTTTAAGGAGAGCTCATTATATTTGTCATTTGGATTATGGGATATTTATCTTCTTAATGATAGTGACAGGCCTAAGATGTAATTAAGAAGACAGCTTAAAGTGGAAATGAACTACTTACTGCTTTGTTAAAGTTTTATCAACCCATCCATGTCACCTCCTCCTTTTTATGTTTGGGAAGTTTCACATTGTTATTATTAGATCATTTCTTATGTTAGGACAGTATCCCTAATTGCTCCAGCTAGGGGGTTCTGTTAACACGTGTTTGGCGTAAACGATTGAGGGGGTTATTGTATTTGGAACAAATAATAGTATTCCTTTCCTTGTGGTGATCCCTTTGCTTCTAGTATTTCCAAAGCATTCCCTTTGCTTTTGGTAAATCTTACGACGACCTGATATCAGTCGCTCATGTCCAGCTGTCCTCACATGCAACCATTGTTAAGTGTGAAAATAGAAAAGGATCTATGGTCCTTTGAAAGGCTAGTTCCGTTCTGTTGCAGAGAATGTGTGACGTAAGCTCTATTTTCTCCAGACTAAGTACAATGGTATATAAACCGACGTGTAGCTATGAGACAGGAAAGTGCAGAGGAAATACTGACTGTTATAGAATGCAGTGTATTCCTGAGAATTCTCCCTTAATCCTAAATGTCTCTCTGTTGCCTTTACTGTGCCACCCCCCCCGCCCCCCACACACACACACACACACACACACACTGCATCTACAACTCCTTCATAGATCTCATGTATCTGTATACAGGAGCACTCTGTGAAGTACAGTACAACAGACCCATGGAATATTGTATCATATAATCACCTCTTCACATTTTTTGAAGAGGTGGAAGTCTCTGATCCGAATGCTAAACAGGATCTATCAGGATTAAATCCAGGTTGGAGGCAGTTTAGCTTTTTGCTGACTCGATTTCACAACTGGGAATTTGGAGGTGTTTGCTACATGAACCACAAAGCGACAGAAATCTCTGTCTTTCACACTGCTGGGTCTGTTTTTTTAGAACATGCCAACAGACAAAAAGCCTTTCAGCTGAGTATCATTGATGTTTGGAGCATTCATTAGTGACTGGTCATTATGTTCACTGATTTCCTGAGGCCAGCCATCCGTGAGAGTCCATTAACTTCAGACATTAGAGTAATTAGGCAGAGTGCTCACTTTTTGTGCACATATTTTCAGTTTCAGGATTGTTTATGTGGATGTATGCATTGGTGTCCTGAAGCAATTGCAAATCTACATTAGGTAGGCAATTGACCTCTTGATGCTATCTTTCTGTATTTAAATTGTTATATAGCTCCATATTATCCCAGCAGAACACTTCAGAGTGCAGACTTACATTGGGCACCTAAAGTGAAGTGAAATGCACAGTTTTCAACTATCAGGGCCTTTTCCTGTTTGGTTTCAGGAGACAGATCGATAGCGCTTTCAGCTTTTTGATAAAGCTCATAATAAGGGATGGATCAGATTACTCAGAATCATCACTTAGTTAACCATCTTATTATGGGACTTTCCATTTTTATGCCACTTTCACATGTTGTTTACTCTTTGTCTTACTCTCTCCTGTAGTTTTTGTTTTGTCCTGTCTTTTGTGCTTGGTCTCTCTGCACCTCTTTTCTGTCTTCTCTTCAGCTCCAGCTGGTTGTGGCAGATATATGTCCCTTCATGATCCTTCCCTCTTTCATTTAAAAGAGAGTTCTTCCTCTTCACTGTCTTCACTGTCTTCACCCAACAATCTAAAGGGATCTATAGATTGTTGGGGTTTTCTCTAACATTGTGGTGTCCTTATTTTGCGCTATAAGACCACCCATCCATCCATTCTCTTCCGTGAGGCGGGGTACACCCTGGACAGGTCGCCAGTCTGGCACAGTTATAAAGAATTGACTCAGCAGTAGACATCAGTAGGCACACTCAATTGACTTAGAGTATATGCTCTGTGCACATACATGGCTTTATTTATTTACAAAAGCCTTATAAAACGGCATCACCACACTGTCATGTGAAATGAAAATCCTCATTTGGAAGCAACATGTGTTCCAGCCCTATGCTGAAACACGTTCATTCTTCCCTAATGTTGTCGGACACCCCCTCCCAGCTCCCGTGAGACCCCTGCCAATTCCTTGGATGCGAACGGTTTAATCGCGGTGGCAGATCCATATATCCCTACGCCCCCTCCATCGGCGCGCTCGTGCTGACTTGCTTTAACACACACCCTCTGGGAGCACGAAAGGCAAGCCTCGTCTGATCCGTAATCGCTGTCTCAAGTTTTTTTCCCCCTGCTCCGCTCCCGGTGCGCCTCCTCCACAATCGCAATCATCAGGAGAATAACTTTACAGATTCCATTTAATAGCAGCTTTGGCATGCATGTGAAACCCACAGAGGAATACAAGCTTCTGTCTCATCTCCCCCTCCTGTCACCGGCTGTCAGTGAGCAAGACTTCACACAGCAAGGCACAGGAGAAATGATCAGAACCCCCCTTAACCGCCAAAACTTGTCGCTCATCTGCCTTTTACCTCTTCCCCGTGTTAAAAATAGACCCAAGCTGTCAAGTGTCAACCACATTTTTTTTTTCCTTTCTCGGTTTGCCTCCACCGCCATTGCTCCCTCGGTTCAACGTTTCATAATTTGCTGGCTTTAGTACTTTTCTTGGTCATTAAAGGCCATGTGAGTTAATGCTTGTAAAGCTCGCAGATAATACATCTGACAGTACTGTTGTGGCCCTAAAAAGAGGGCTTTTTTTACAACTGGTATCACAACATTTCAGAGATTACAAATGAATTACAAATCGTTATTTGTGATTTAAATAGCACTGATGTAAACGTGCAGCTCCCTGCAGATACAAAGTCTCTATAAAGAAAGAATGTCTGGTGCTTTCATCAGGATAGATGGTGATTAGACTTCCCTTCATCAAACGTTTGTTTATGTTTTTCCAGCGTAGTTTAGAACTACAGTTATGCAATCAATAACTGGTACAGTATCAGTACCAGCAGCGTGCAGAGCGTGTGATAAGATTTGAACCCTGTTTTTTTCTGCTGTACTGAAGAGCTTCGTGTAACATGAGTGAACAGACACAAACTTGCACACTTACACACAGAATTTTAATCTTTGATTGTTATCACTAACAGAGGGCTCATTTATCTTCTGCTTGGTGTTTGATGAATGGGTTATGTAAATAGTTGAAACTGCAAATGTGTGTCTGTGTGATTAATTTAGCATGGCTTTGGAAATGAACTCTGAGGTTTTAGAGAAACTTTTCTACAAGGACCTTTGACTGTTCGTCGATCTCTTCATAATTTCCGTTTTTTCATTTGTTTCTTTGCTTGGTTTTCTTGCTGTCTTTTCACAGCAAGAGGGTCGAGTGTTCAAGCCAGCTGGGAACTTTTTGTGTGGAGTTTGTATATTCTCCCTGGGCCTGTGTGCATTCTCTGTGGCTCCAGTTCCATCAAAACCCTGTATAGAATAGCTCAGGGGTGTCCAACTCCAGGACTCAAGGGCCAGTGTCCTGCAGGTGTTAGATCTCACCCTGGGTCAACACACCTGAATCAAATGATTAGTTCATTACTAGGCCTCTGGAGAACTTCGAGACATGTTGAGAAGGTCATTTAGCCATTTAAATCAGCTGTGTTAGAACAAGGATACATCTAAAACTTGCAGGACACCGGCCCTAGGCCTGGAGTTGGACACGCTTGGAATAGGTGGTTAAGAAAATGAATGGATAACAAGTTGTTCAGACATTTAAAACCAAAAAAGAAAGATTTTTTCTAAGTCCACTGCAGATTTATTCTTGTAGATACTTTTGCTGTTAAAAGGAGCCTTTTTGAGCCTGCTATGGTTCGACCGTGAAAAAACTACAGTAAAGGTGGTTGCACTTACTGACAGGACAGCTGATGTGGTACTTACATTTAAACATAGGCTCTACAAGACCATTCTAAAAGGTTTAGATTAGGTAAATCAATTAGGAGGATTTTTCTGTATATCAAAATAAGGAATAATAATTGCAGCTAAAAATCAAGCCAAGTATTAACACACAGTAAAAACAACATAACATTTTGGTACCTTGATTATTTTTAAGGTACAATACAGGAATGTAGTGTAACATAATACCTTTGCATTCAAATAATGGTGAAACATCTCTTTACACTGAATGGTAATCAACGAATCGAGAGGCTTGTAAATGCAAAAAAATAAGTACGGGAATGCTCTTATCCAGCATACATATCAGGAGGGAGATGATCAAAGATGATCTCTGGCAGCGGATAATCTTCCTTTGGCCATCCACTCACTTCTTCCCAGAGGACGCTGTCCGATTTCAGTGTTCTCTCTGGTACTTACCCACGGTCTTTTGTATGATTTTTCTATAGCATATTACAAAACTTGAACATCAAAGTTGAAAAAGGAATAAGTTTGATCTGCTGAGGTTAACACAGATGTCTATCCAGACTTGACCTTTATATCATTTTATCAAATTGGGCATTTTTGGTGAAATGCGGCGATAGTTTACCTATGAACGGAGTCATGGCCAAAAATGTGTTTCATTGATTTTCACCAGAAAATCAATAAAACATGGATCACATTTTACCTGAGCCACAAGAAGGATGTGACAAAAGCTTCTTGGGTATGCTAAGATAGAACGAGAGTTTAAAAGAAGACCAGAGAATAAGCGAGTGGCTTGACGAGAAAAAGGTAGATGAGACAAAGAAAGATAAGGAAGATTGTGTTTAGAGTCAAGAGGTGGAGGGAAGGGCATGGGAAAAGAGAGAAGGGAGAGGGTGAAGGAGAAAGTGAGTACAAATGAAGAGTGCAGCTGATAGGGCCAGATACTGAGCTGGAGATTTGGTGGTTTAATCGAGTCAGTGAGGATTAGAGCCGGATTATGTAGGAATTGTGACATAGCAGCAAATTAGCCTGGTAGCTTTAATCTGAAAGGCGGACAAAACACAAGTACTTGACCAGACAGCTGTGTGTGTGTGTGTGTGTGTGTGTGTGTGTGTGTGTGTGTGTGTGTGACATGCAACCAGGTGACATTATTCATGGTGTCAGTTAAAACATACCACAGCATGCGCTCAAATGTCATTGGCAGATTAAGTAACATGAGCATGCTGCTATGTGTCTCTACATTTGTCTGTGGACACATTTTGTCAGCACAAAATCTTTTTTCCCCCTTTGAAACCAGTATAACAGCTTGCAAAATACCAGTAACAGGTTGCTACTGTAACATGAATGACTTGGTTATGTGGTTCATTTAGAGGAAAATTGATCTACAGCTGTTCTCAAGCTAGTGAGGCATTTTACATTTAAAAAAGCCAACGTATTAAATGTAAAATGAGAATTAAATGGGTGTTTTCTGACATTTTGTTTTATAGAAAAACAGTTACCCAAGTAATCTGGTATATATTCAGAATAATAATAATGAAATTAAATGAATTAATAAGATGCTGACTGATGAACCTTGCGGGGACAGGGCCCAGTGGCATTGCTCGAGTCTTCTTGTCCCTGCAGAGAGAAAACTGTCTGCAAATAATACAGAGCAGAGCTGAGAGATCACATTTATCCTATGATGAATTTTTTATAATTTCCACGATTACATCGTCCCCAACTTTGCGACAAAATGTGCCTTTACTGTTACTATATCAGCCTTAGGAGCAAGAGACAGAGAGGCTGTTCGCACCTCTCAAAGTGAGATACTAGAACAAATAGTTATGTTCTGTACAAATTAATCTTTATTTATTTGTTTGTTTGTTTACTGCATCTGAGAAGGCATGTAGGAAAAGTTTTACTCTGACCACTGAGCTGTAAAGGCTCTGAGACAGCAGGCATTACCATCCAGAGAAGACCTAAACTAAAACGAGTAGTTCCAGTCCCGTGAGCAGTCCGGCACAATGAAACCTGATAAGAGCAGGTAGGTCAGGCACCCGTAAAGGCAGAAACAGTCCAGTGAGGCTTCTGTACGTGGTGTAATCAGCAATGACTTGCCTCACAAGCAGACATGCAGGCTCATGCCAGCTCTCACCTCACACACACTCATATCTCGTGGGGTCATCTAATTGACATAATGCGTACCCTTACCCTAACCATGAAAAATAAATGCCTGACCCTTACCCTAACCATAGCCATAACCCAATTGTAATCCTGACACTAAAACTACATTTTGAGTCTCAAAAATGCCTTTAAACTTGTGGGGACCAGGATATTAGTTCACATAAGGGCTGTTGGTCCCCATAAGTGTAGTAAACTTCCCATTTTTGGTCCCCACAATGAATACATATGAATACATGCACATACACACCTCTGGTACACTGTATTAGATTTATTGGTTGTGGGAGATAACAAACAAGTCTCCTGTCACCTGCTCACCTCAGCTTAACTGACTCTGCTGGTCTTTAATGACAATTGATGGGGTTCAAAGTAGAGATAACCATTTGACATATGGCTTATTAAAATCTCAAAGATATGTGTGTGCCACTACAGAGGACAGGATGAACTTCCTTATATAAGAGCTCTTTTCCAGCCAGCAGTAGCACCTTGGACTTTATGCTTTGCCTTAGTCCCCCGGAGTCATGGCTGCCTCGTGTCCGTTTAAATCACAGTCTTTTCACCTGGACCCAGCACATTTGTTTCAAGCCCCGGTGCAGGGCTGGAGTTGCTAACAGGCTGCAGTCATCTTTGCATACTTGCACACATCAAAGTACACACACTTCACCATGGGCCGTGTGTGTAGTTGGCTTTCTATGACTTCATCAGATGCTTGTGTTTGCCTGCTCTTCTAACCCAGTTTGGGTAAGCTCTAAGAACAACTGGAGCAGCCTTTTGTTAGGCTCCAAACATTTGCTCTACACGAAGGACATATTAGCCAAATATGCTGACCATTTTTTTCTCTTTGTTCATGCAGAGAAAGCGATGTGCTAGTTAAGCAGCAGATTGTATCTGTGGAACTTTGGAATATACTTTACCAAAGCTATAGAAGTAGTAATTTATCATTTTTAAAGTGTAGTTGGATTAGGTCTTGATGCATGCTCAATCGTCCAGGTAAGTAAATCCCCAAAAGTTGCTTCTGTTCATCTGGATCTTTTCAGTACGTTTGAAAAACGCTACGTCCAGATGAACAGAATCAACTTGTAGTTGGATTAGAAATGTTTTTCTTCATCCATGTGATGTATGTTGCAGAAAACATTTAAGGAAAACAACCACTGTTGGTCTCTGTCCACACTATATACGAGCTAACTGAGCTAACAGATCCAAAGCTCTCTTTCTTTTAGATGTGTTCACACTACTGGAAGTATTCCTCAGTACCACTCAGTCCTTGTGCAAGGGCTAAAGAAATAAATAAGAAATTAAGAAATATATAAGTTCTGCTAGACCAGTGTTCCCAACTGTTTTTTGCACCATGCACCAGTTTAATGTCAGACAATATTTTCACGGATTGGCCTTTAAGGTGTCGTGGATAAATACAACAAAATAAAATGATACCACCGAGACAAAAACTGTGGTATTTTGTAAATCTAATATATAACTTTATTAGCAGCGCCCTCCTGAAATGCGCCAACAACATTGAGAGTAACATCCTCCTCTCTGCCCCGTAACGCTCTCTGGTCACTATGGTAACGTGTAAATAATTCTTTCAAAATAAGACGCACAACTACAACACGGGAAAAGACCCAGACAAACCTAGTTAACGCTAAAAACCTTGAAAACCTTAAATTTCACACCCGAGCTTCAACTATCGGGACCCAGTGTCATGGCTACTGAACGGACCCACG
>NW_005187498.1:1013475-1017944 GCF_000239375.1 Pundamilia nyererei
AACAACAACAAAACCTGTAGCCAGCGTGGGCCAACCAGAGAGACACGGGGACCGTGATAGTACCCCCCCTTTAACGGGAGCCTCCCGGCGACCCACCAGGCTTATCCGGATGAAGGCGATGAAAGTCCACAACCATCCCGGGATCCAACACTGCGGAGCGGGGAACCCAGCAACGTTCCTCAAGGCCATAATCCTCCCAGTCCACCAGATATTGAAGACCCCTCCCGCGACGGCGAGAGTCCATGATGCGGGAGATCGTGTAGGCAGGGAGGCCACCAATGACCCGAGCGGGTGGAGGGGGCCTGGAAGGAGGGCACAATGGACTGGAGAGACACGGCTTAATCTGAGACACATGGAAGACATTGTGTATCTTCATGTTACGCGGCAACTTAAGGCGAACAGAAACAGGGTTTATCAAAGCAGCAATTTCAAAAGGCCCGATGAAGGTTGAGGTGAGCTTCTTTGATTCGGCATGAACAGGAACGAAGCGTGTGGACAACCAAACCTTTTGACCGATGGTGTACTCAGGAGCGTGAGTGCGGCGCCGGTCGGCCAGACGTTTGTTGCGTTCTTTCGTGCGCAGCAAGGCCACACGGGTGGCCCTCCAAACCCGGCGACACCTACGAAGGTGAAACTGGACCGAAGGGACAAAGTGCTCACCTTCCAGAGCAGGGAACAGAGGAGGCTGATACCCCAGGGAGGCCTCAAACGGAGATTGCCCTGTAGCTGAAGACGTCAGGCTGTTGTGGGCATATTCCACCCAGGGCAGTTGGTCGCTCCAGATGGTTTGGTTGGAAGCAACTATGCAGCGCAGAGCAGTCTCCAGCTCCTGGTTAGTGCGCTCCGCTTGTCCGTTGCTCTGTGGGTGGTAACCAGAGGAGAGACTGACCTTGGCTCCCAGCGCCGAGCAGAACTCCTTCCACACACGAGAGGTGAATTGCGGCCCACGATCCGAGACCACGTCCTCTGGGATGCCATGGAGGCGGAACACATGATGCGTGAGATGCCGAGCCGTCTCCAGGGCCGTCGGGAGCTTGGGGAGTGCAACAAAATGCGCAGCCTTTGAAAAGCGGTCAACAATAGTCATTATAGTGGTGTTACCTGCTGACTGTGGGAGGCCGGTGACAAAATCCACTGTGATATGGGACCACGGCCGTGACGGTGTGGGTAAAGGTAGCAGCAAGCCGGCCGGAGGTTGATGTCCCAGCTTGTTGCAGGCGCAGGTTGAACAGGCAGAGACGTACTCCCGAACGTCTCGTGATAATGTGGGCCACCAGAAATAGCGCTGAAGGAAGGTGATCATTCTGTGTACTCCTGGGTGACATGTGAAGTGGGCAGTGTGAGCCCAATGCAGTACCTGAGACCGAGTGGCCGATGGAACAAAGAGCCGCCCCGCTGGTCCTCCTCCTGGATCTGGTTCAGCCCGCTGAGCCTCACGAATGGCCGACTCGATTTCCCATGTTATTGTACCAACGGCACAAGTCGCTGGCAGGATGGGCTCAGGGTCCTGCCTCTCCTCAGGCACCGAGAACTGCCGTGATAGGGCATCTGGCTTCACATTCCGCGAGCCCGGTCTGTAAGAGATTGAAAAGTTGAAACGGGTGAAAAAAAGAGCCCACCTGGCCTGTTGAGCGTTGAGACGTTTTGCTGTTTGCAGGTAAGCCAGGTTTTTGTGGTCCGTCCATACAATGAATGGCTGAGCCGTGCTCTCCAACCAGTGCCTCCATTCCTCCAAGGCCAGTTTTATAGCCAAGAGCTCCCGGTCTCCCACGTCATAGTTGCGTTCAGCTGGGGAGAGGCGGCGAGAGAAGAAGGCACAGGGCCGTAGCTTACCCTCTTTCTGTTGTGAGAGCACCGCGCCGACCCCCGAGTCGGAGGCATCCACCTCCACAATGAATTGGAGTCGCAAGTCAGGCTGAGCCAGGATGGGTGCGGTGGTGAATCGGTCCTTGAGCTGTGTGAAGGCCTTTTGGGCCGCCTGATCCCACTGAAAAGAGAACTTAGGAGAGGTTAAGCGGGTCAAAGGCAGAGCGATTTTACTGAAATCCCTAATGAACCGGTGATAAAAATTCCCAAAGCCGAGGAACTGCTGAAGCTTACGGCGATCAGTTGGTTCGGGCCATTCCACTACAGCTTTGATCTTGGCCGGATCTGGTTTGAGGTTGCCCTGGTCAATTATGTAACCCAGGAACGACACCGTTTGAACGTGGAATTCACATTTCTCCCCTTTGACGAAAAGTCTGTTCTCTAGCAGCCGCTGGAGGACCTGTTTTACATGGGTAACATGTTCGGTTTCAGACTTAGAAAAAATCAGGATGTCGTCCAGATAGACGAAAACGAAACGATCTAAGAAATCACGGAGCACGTCGTTAACCAACGCTTGGAAGATGGCTGGGGCGTTGGTTAGCCCGAACGGCATCACCAGGTACTCGAAATGACCGAGGTGTGTGTTGAAAGCGGTTTTCCACTCATCGCCGTCTCGGAGTCTGACCAGGTGATATGCATTTCGGAGGTCCAGTTTGGTGAACACTGTGGCCTCCTGAAGGAGTTCGAATGCGGAGGAGAGAAGTGGGAGAGGATATTTATTCTTGACCGTAATTTTGTTCAGCCCCCGGTAATCAATGCAAGGACGTAGCGATTTGTCCTTCTTCTCCACAAAGAAAAACCCAGCCCCTACTGGGGACGAGGAAGGGCGTATTATGCCAGCAGCCAAGGATTCTGAGATGTACGTCTCCATTGCTACCCGCTCAGGCTGCGAGATGCTGTACAAGCGGCTCGTGGGCAACGGAGCCCCAGGAAGCAATTCAATGGCGCAGTCGTATGGCCGGTGGGGGGGTAACGACCTCGCCCTGTCTTTGCAAAACACCTCGGCCAAGTCGTGATAAACTGGCGGCACAGAGGAGAGGTCCGGTGGTTCCAAAGCTAGGGGCGGTTCGACAGTAGAGGCGAGGGGAGGGGCTGATCTAAGACAGTTCATATGACACTCCTCCCCCCACCCAGACACACACCCCCTCTTCCAATCTATGCGAGGATTGTGGTGTCGTAACCAGGGGTGGCCCAGAACCAAAGGTGCGTGTGGAGCCTGAAACACGAAAAGGCTGATTGTTTCAGAACGATTTCCAGATAACGTGAGGGTAACTGGCTCTGTAACGTGAGTGATGTCCGGTAGGCGCTGCCCCGATAAAGCAGAAACATGAAGGGGGTGTGGCAATGAGTCACAGACCAAACATAAGCGTTTGGCGAGATTTGTGTCAATGAAGTTTTGTTTGGCGCCGGAGTCTATTAAAGCTGACAGAGAGTGTGTCATGGTTTGCTTAGTTATCTTGGCTGGCAGCAAAAAACGTGGAGGTGAATCTTGAGAGAGCCCGCCCACCAGTATTCCTGCCTTTACTGGCGGGCGCGCCCTTTTGATCGCAACGGGCAGGTTGCCACGAAATGGCCTGTCTTGCCACAAAACAAGCACTCACCAGAAACCAAACGGCGATGGCGCTCAGTGGCGCTAACCCGGGAGTGCGCCAACTGCATGGGCTCCTCCTGATCCAACTCCTCCCTTCGCTCACGGAGCTCTGCCTGGGCTCCTCCGGGTGCCGTCTTGGGCTGCCCCGAAGGCTCACGAAAGGTGTGGAGCCGGGAACTTCGTCGTGCGCGCAGGCGGCCGTCTACTTTCACACACAAACTCATGAAAGCATCTAGCGAGGAGGGCAATTCCCGCATGGCTAATTCATCCTTTAACTCTTCACAAAGGTTATTTAGAAGGGTACAACGTAAAGCATCCTCACCCCAGCCGGTCTCCTCAGCCAGAATCTGGAAGTCAATGGAGTAGTCTGCCATACTCCGCTTCCCCTGCTTCAGGTTCAGCAACCGATGAGCTGCTGCTTCGGCGCCGGATCCCTTCTCAAAAACATTTTTAAATTTCGAGAGAAAAACAGCGTAGGTTATGTCTGGATTGGCTTTAAGCGCTGCCTGTGCCCACAGCAGCGCGCGGTCACGTAACAACTGTACAAAGAATGCGATTCTTGCTCCATCATCTTCAAACAAACGTCTCTGTTGGCGGAAAACCAAAGAGCATTGCGTCAAAAATCCTGCACATTTGGTCAGCTCACCAGAGAAGGGCTCAGGGGCAGGTAGACGGAGACCTATGGTGCCTGGCTCCAGAGCAGAGGGGGCTGTTACTTCAGCTGCAGCCGGCTCCACAGCTTGGGCTTCGGCGCCTCGCGGGGCGGGGTGAGCCGCCGAGGGCGTTCCTTCCAGCGGTGTAAGCCGAGCCACTGCCTGGGTGAGGGACGCAATCTGGCCTAGCAGGTGTGAGAACATAGCCTCGTGGCGAACCAGCACCGTCTCCTGTGACGCAAGGGCTCGCTGGACTGGGTCTAGGTCTGCTGGGTCCATATTCTGGCTGGAACGTTCTGTCATGGCTACTGAACGGACCCACGCGCAGACAGTTCTTTCAAGGAAACAAAAAGGGGATT
>NW_005187498.1:1018492-1028848 GCF_000239375.1 Pundamilia nyererei
AGCCAGCGTGGGCCAACCAGAGAGACACGGGGACCGTGACACCCAGTACCCAACAACTCATGGACCGGTACTGGTCTGTGGCCCGGGGGTTGGGGGCCGCTGTGTTAGACCATATATACAAAATTGGATGAAAAACTAAATAGAAAACTGACAAAAGACAAACTGAATCCGAAAATCAAATAAAACACAAAATCAGAACAAAGAACTGTTTGTAGTGCAGCTATGGGCTAGCTATGCTACATTTCTTATGCTTGTATCTAAAACATAATCTAAAGTGATTTAACACTTAATACTTAAACTTTCTCATATTATATTTTCCATATCTCCATAGTGGCTTTTGTAGGTGTCAATAATGAGAGAAAAATAGCACTTAAAGAGTGCTGATCTTCTCAGAATATAGATTCATCAAACACGCTTCCAGGTTGATCAAACATATTTTTCTAAAAACCAGGGATTTGACTTGAATTTTATCCTTTAACACAGGAAACTCTCTCTAACTGCTAAGACGAGTGTACATGTTTGAAGCCTGGATGTAGTGCATACTTTAAATCACAGGGTCCTATCTCGTGGCTGTGGCAGCCATGTGTCTACATCCTGTTTGTCCTTGTTGGCGATTTGTTTGTTTAACAGTGGAGCAAAGCAATGCCCGCCATGCTTGAGCAGATCAAGCGCAAACAACTGACTTTCGAGTCTGCCGCAGGATATCACTATCACCTCCACTCATCACATAATTAAAGCCCCTCCTCCCACCAGGGCTCTGGTGGTTCTGGACAATGTGAGGAGAGGATGCACAAACTGTGAAGCCTCTGAACATCGATGGCTTTTTTAGAAGAAGGGACAGCGACATCCTGTTGAGTCTCGAGTGCTTGGTTCAGTGGAAGGAGAGTGTCTTGCATTATGCATGGTGGTTGTTATTTTCATCACATGGTGCTGTCAGGCATCATTGTCGTTCCTGCTCCGTCAGCACAAATTGCAGTATGTGTTCACAGATTGCTGTCGTGGTGTCTACTTTAACCCTCTCTGTTTTAGTCCCTCTGTACTTTGTTTTACTGGAGTTTGGAAATGGCGCTTTAAGAACCGAGCGGGTCCATTAACAGGTCCCATCTTCAGAGAGGTGGCTTCAGGTTTGGGGGAAGGAAGAGGTTTTAAAATTTTGAGCTGGTTGTTGTGACAAAGCTGGTCCTCACTGTCAGGCCACTCGAGAGAATGAGAGGGAGAAAGTGGCCGTGCTCTGGAGTCCATGCATTATTTCACACACAGCAAGTGACAGCCCAGCACACAGGCACAAATGCCAACAAATGCTGGGGTGTCACTGAGAGGTATGTGTGTGTTTATGCGTGAGCATCTTTCATCTGTGCGTGTGTGTTTCCAGCTTCATGCCACTGCTGCTGTGAAAGCTGCCAGTGTACAGTATGCTTCACAGCCAAATAACCTGGATTAAGATGGGAAGGGATTTAGACAAGTTGTTTAAAGTGTTTTGAGGCCATGTTTTGTAAAAGATGGGCGTGAAAAGAACTGCTGCAGTGTCTCAGCACTCTTTAACAAAGCGTCATAACTGAATGAACAAGACAGTAAGCAGAAAGTCATTGGTTTTTGTTCTGTTACTGGTTTGTCTTCTGGTGACTGGTAAACTTATCTGTAAAAGCTGTTGCAGAAATGGAAGCTATCAGAATCTACACTGGTCTGTGAAGGCCCTTCACCTGGAAGATTGACTTATTTGCCTTAAACGTACGCATCATTAGGTCGATTTACACCACGATAGGAAAAAAAGAGAGACGTTAGAAGCTGATAAGATAGAAAACTGTGATTTTTACTGTGTACTGCTGATGGAATCTTTCATCCATAAAAACTGATTGAAGGTTTCTTTAATTACATACTTAGTGGGGTAGGTTAATAACATATTAGGATCATATTAGTTTGTTCAGTGGATGTCTCAGCAACACAATCCCAGCAAACATGTTTGCTGGCACATTATTTATGAGGAAACACCACACAGTGAAATTTGACTATAGTGGGGAAGATGAAACAATAGAACATGTTTTATTATTTAGAGAAATATGACAGAAGGTCACTGATTCAAAAACACAGTTCAACCGTATCTTATCGATATGCTGCAAAAGTGAGGAAAAAGCTTTAGCTCGCATGTTGTATTAAAAACATAAAACACCACAGTTTTAGTATAGCTCTTGCTTTTCTGCACCAGTTGGGTTCTCTGTATATTATTCTTGCCCGCTTGAGTTCATTATATTGCAAACTCTTCTACTATATATGTTCCAGTCCATTTTTCATTTATTAGACCTCGATCACTACAATGCTTCAGTTTCACTATTTGTTTCTCCATTCAGTTTGAAACCAGCTGATAACGACAGAGCGAAATAGAAAGAAAGAGCGGGAAGAAAAAAGTCCAAAGTAGAGGAATTACATTGAAATCACAGTCAGAAGAAAGATGGAGGTTGTCTGTCTCACTTTCATTGGCGATTAGTCAGGAACAACTATGTGAACACTTTGTTTGTGTGTTTGTGCATTACATCTGAGCCTAGTTCCTCTTTCCCCTCCTGACATTCCACTTCCCGTCACAGCAGCCTGGCGCTTCCAGATAAGGCCTTCCAGTACGTTCTTCCTTCCTGTCATTGCTCTCTACGCCATCCAGCACCAATTCCACCCCACAGAGATCAATCCCACTGATAACAGCTTGCCACCAAAATGAATAATGGCTTCTCCACACTTTAGTACAAAGACTGAGGTTTGTGGGTGAAAAGCAGTCTCAGTGTGGAGAATATCCACGCTGAGCATGGGGTGGAGCATGTGAAGAAGCGACTCAAGTCTGCTGCTCATACTGTCAGAGTGGCCTCAGATACTTAGTGAGCATGGATCAATAAGTTGTAACCTTTTGTGCTTGATGCATATTGTTAAGGTGCACCAAGGCTTCAGCAATGAACCTGGCAGGGGCTCAGTGAGAAAGGGTTTGTTAAAGCAGCTGATTAAGTGAGCACGTCCCATCCTCCTACATCTATATCCCTGCTGGTGAGGGGGAAGAGGGGCTCACTCGTAGAAAGAGAGAGAGAGGAAGAGAGGAAGAGCATTTGAAGCTCTCTCTCTCTCTGTTTCATTTTTACCTTTTGCACAAGCATACAGGTGCTTAGTAACTGAAGTTTGACCCCACTGTCTACTGTCCTGAGGGACTCTGGGTAACAGAGCAGGCGGTACACACAATGAGACTCTTACTTGCAAAGGAACAGCACTGACTTTGTTACCCCTCCTCCCCTTTTTACTCCATAACGAAGCATGAGCTGTAAAAGAGAAGTGAAGGGAGTGCTGCTGTGTGACGACTTTGTTCACTTTTCAAAAATATATTTTTCCCTTTCAAAAGATGCAGAAGAAAAAACATGAAACATGGAAATCTGGTTTATAGATGTGCTTTCTGTTCAATATGCTGGTATATGTACATTTATTTATGTTGTTTAGAAATAAATCCAATATTATTTACTGCAGAGCTCACACTGACAGCTCTGGCTTCTCTGAAAAAATCAGAAAATGCAAATTAGTCTGGAAGTTTCCTCAAGAATATGTGCATTAGTTAATGCTTGCATACTGTGTGAGGCAGACAGTATTGGAGTAATCTCAGATTTGATTCTTTTTTTAAGCATGAAATAATTATTAGCCCTGCGACAGGCTGGCGCTCGGTCCAGGGTGTGCCCCGCCTTAGGTCAGGCAAGTGTCAGGCTAGCAATACTGGCAGAAAACCAGATTCTGATGCGTTTAACGTTGTCCTACAAGACAATACATGAATCACAGGGGACAGTAAAACTGAGTGCCTGATAGCTTCAGTACTGATCCCAAAATGGAATTAAAAGTTGCATCAGTGCAGCAGTATGAGTCAGTATTTAAAAATAATACACATCTATGAATTATTGCAGTTGTGAAAATATCCTAATAACCCCTTTAGCTAAATAATGAATGTATCCAGAATTAGTTCCATTTTTTTTGTAATGATGTTTAAGTAAAGATACAGTCATGTTTCATTCAACAAAAGAGACTCATTTAGCAGAAAGCCATTCACATTTTGCCTCCTGCAGCTCAGTGTTGTTGTCACAGTCACTGTCTATGTGTTCAGCACACAGCAGGCAGGACATCTGCTCATGCTGACAGAAAAGATCACATCATAGCAGCTCTCACATAACCTCACGGGTCACCTGTTGGTCCAGGTTTCTGGTTTTGTAGCACAGGCCACAAGCTTTGGCCTATTAATCCTTTGTTCTGAGAGCTTGGAAACCTAACCTTTTAGAGAGTTTCCTTACAATGGACATCAGATTCACCCTTAACATTACCTGGTGAGACCTCAGCAGATATTATCTTTTGTCTGCTCTTTTTTTTCAGAGTTTTGCAGTAATTTTCAGTTCCTTACTCAAGGCACAAAATATATGGAGGAAACACCAGTGCTGTTTGGGGATTGCAATTTTTCTCTGTTTAATAAACCTGGCTCTAAAGGTTTAATGTTACTGATGCTGCATGTGAGAGCGGTGTTTATAGTCTGCCAACAAATTGGAGTCATTTCTATCCACAAAAATCTGCACTGATACCTTTAAATCTTACTATGATGGCAGTAGTACATATGCAACATTTATTAATATCTGAATGTTTGAAAAGATTTATGTTGTAATGTTTAGTCAGTTCCACGTGTTAGCAGGTGGATGTCAGTGTACTGTTTGGATGTGTATGCTGTCTGCCAGATGCTGCCATCCATCTGCTCGAGCTCCAGATGTGTATGTCTCTTTGGAGAGTCTTACCACGAGCACTGCTTTTGAACATTGATGGGATTATGAGTGTTGAGACTTACCAAGGGGCCCTTGCTGCTTTCCCATCTTACCTAATCAACTCTGAGTGCAGCAGCGATGAGAAGAAAATCTACCATGGAAACACATCTGTCCTCATACACATGTGGGGTAACTATACATAAACATAACCAATTTAAAATAATTGAATACTATAGTGCTATATACTGTGATCAGTGTCACTTATGTATGCAGGGCCATTAGTGCCAGTAATGACTGGCTTTATGGCAGTAATAGTGGCTATAGCATAATTATAATCTCTCTAGCTACAACAATAATTTTAGTATAAATATAGGTTCATTCAGTGAGATCATTTTGTAATAGATTCACAAACTGCTGTTATAGCAGAAATGATGGCCCACCACCCCCCAGCAGGTCATGGCAGCCACATGCAAGACACCATCGCTATTATTATACACGTGTTTCCTGTTTTATAGTAAGGAATGATAATGGTATATGAGTCCAAACCTCTCCTGAACTCAGTCACTGAATGACAAACAGTGAAAGACAAACAGTGTTTTCAGGCTCAAACTTCAGACAGCATCTGTCAAGATAGTTCAGTTTTATGTTCATTGCCAGAATTATTTCTGACAACCGCAAAATCCTCTGGACACAATGATAACATCGCCCAGCTGAAGACTGACTGAAGCAAAAGGCAACATGAGCACATTCAGTCCATGTCTGGATTTTCATGAGTGTGATTTACTGTTTCTAAACAAGACTGGCAGCTTAAAAATGCGATTCTGATTTGTTTGTTTTTTTATTTGTAGGGTGCCTGTTGAAGCACTCAATACATCTTCAGTTTATCAAGACAACCTGAAAAAAATCAAACATGATGTAAATTACAGTGAGAAAAATTTTCATGTAGGTGTCACCATTAGAATCAGGATCAAAAGAAATATTCTCTCATTCTTTCTCATGGCAAACAGCAGATGATGCCTCTGGTTACAAGAAGTCCAGTTGTATAAAAGGAAAACAGCACTTAAGCTCCCTTTACTAGGACCTTAGTAAACACTTTCCTAATGTCTCAGCTGCTAGTTTAAAGTTCATCAGATTTATTTTGTCAGTTATTTTTTATTATTTTTTTGGGAGGCTAGGCCAGTCTTGTGTCTCGATCCTATGAGCAGGATGCCTCTTTTTCTAAGTCAGACACAGACAAAGATTGTGTGCTACCAGTTTTAACACAACAGGACTCTACTAACCATTTAGTGTCATTGCAGTGGCAATTCAATTCAATTCAGTTTTATTTATAAAGCATCAAATCACAACGTCAGTCGCCTCAAAGTGCTTTATATTGTAAGGTAGACCCTACAATAGTACATACAGAGAAAAACCCAACAATCATATGACTTCCTATGAGCAAGCACTTTGACAACAGTGGGAAGGAAAAACTCCCTTTCAACAGGAAGAAACCTCCGGCAGAACTAGGCTCAGGGAGGGGCGGGGCCATCTGCTGCAACCGGTTGGGGGTGAGAGAAGAAAGGCAGGATAAAGACATGCTGTGGAAGACAGTGAGAGATTAATAACAACATCCATCTTTTATATACAGCATATGTTTTTGAGCCATGATAGAGCGAGTATTTTGTCCCTCAACATATCTGGAGAATAGCCAGTAAGGGGCTGAAGACTTGGAAATGTTGACAGGTAAAGAAGTATTTTAAAATAATAACACTCAAAATGTGCCTCAGAATCAAAAGCACTGTTTAGTTGTTCACTTCTGTTTCTGGTGTCCGCATTAAATTCTTTCCAGTAGTGTTCCCAGATGAGTGAAGTGAACTTTATACTTGTGGCCTGAAGGTGAAATCAATACTGAATCCTCTGAATGAGGAACACATCAGATCATATTTTCCATTACATTAAAAGTTGGTTCTTTACTGTCACTTCCAAAGCCAGATGGGGTAAAATGCAAATAGATAGCACTTCTGCCCCAGGTTTAAGGCAAGCAGACAATACGGAGTACTTGCTCAGAACCTGACTGAAGAAAATGAGCTTAAAATGAGGTTGTGTTTAATCCCAGCAACAATGCAAAGCTCTCCATTATGTTTGTCATAAGAATAAGAGGAGCTAAACCAAATTAAATCTGTGGCCAAGCTGTAAGGAAGGATACCATGTGCTCTAGATGTCCAGTCACATATTTCTGTATGAAATTTCTATCTTTGGTCATTGTTCCTGGTTCTCTGCCAGCACAGAGCTGACACTGAGCAAACTGCTATTTTTCCATAAACATTTCCTCCCAGTTCAGAGACTTACTTTATCAGACGGATGTCTCTCTAAATAATCTATCCACAAGTGGCTCTTTGATAGCTTGAATACCCAGGGGACTGTTACTCCTCTGTCCTCTCACTGTACTCAGCAAATAACCCAGTAACACTTGTTTATTGTGCTTATTGCCTCAATCATCAGGTGCTTTTCTTATTCTGAGGATGGATTTTCAACTTTCAACATCTTGTGCAAAAACAAAAAAGATGTTTCAGTTGCATTTAGGTTGGAAGGGATAAAGAGCAAAATGAGTGTTTCCTCTGGGGACAGTGAACTTTGCCTGTCACTTCCTGCCTCTTTGTTTCTGATGCCCTGCCCCCCCTATGTGTTCTCTCTGGGATTGTGTACTTGCTAATTAGGATATACAATGTCTTCTGTAAGACGGGAAGACAGGATGTTTTTGAGGATGCTGGGCGTGCCTTAACATATTATTATATATTTTATGTTGACACGGTAGATATACAGCACATCTGAATGAACACCTATCAGTCATGGCTCTCCTTGTTCTTTACAAAGGTGCTGTTAGCATGAAACAGCTGTGCTAGCACCTTGCATAGGTTACTGGGATTTTGGGATGCTCATTTTGACAAAAATTACACAAAATAAGCTTTAAACTAAATGCCCTTAATAAAGGCCGTTCAATTTAAACAGGTGGGTGTGTCTCTCTAATGCTTTCTCTCAGTCTCTCGTCCAATCACCAGAGTTCATTATGTTATTATATCATTATGTTCTCCATATGTTGTCCAAAATAATGGGATAATCCAGAACATACACTCAATACCAGAAACCCATCTATGATTTTCTCCTAGCAAGTTCTTTGACATCTTCAGTTAGCATTATTAAGCGTCAGTCGCCCCTCCCCCCATCCACAGCACTGCGATATCTTTGTGTCAAAACAAGATGAATGCCTCTTGCTCTCTTCCTGCAGAGCCCTTATCTTC
This sequence comes from Pundamilia nyererei, assembly GCF_000239375.1. Lineage (NCBI taxonomy): Eukaryota > Metazoa > Chordata > Actinopteri > Cichliformes > Cichlidae > Pundamilia > Pundamilia nyererei. The sequence goes on from NW_005187498.1 coordinate 1,026,525, forward strand.
GATTCAGAGCGCCGTCCTTTCCTCTCTCCTTCCTCGCTTCTTTCAAGGGTGTGCAAGACTACGCTCTAAATTATGGAAAAACCCAAACCCGTTCCCAACACCAAATAGTTACATCTTAAAAGATGAGCAACACTTAAAATAAGCAAGATAGAAGCTGTGAATCCTAATAAGAGGAAACTGTCAGAATCTCAAAATCCTTTGGGAAATTTAATGAGCCTGCAAGAATGAGCCAATCGTGATGATTAGAATCAGACTGCAATGAAGAACATGTGTCTTTACTGCACACACCTGATTGGGCTTTTGCTCACTAACGAAACAGGTGGTTTTGTCTCTCTAGCATGCAAACACACACACACACACACACACACACACACACACACACACACACACACACCTAACCATGCAAACATCAGCATCTGCCACTGCTAGTTCTGAGAGCAGGGAGGCGGTTCTAATGCAGGGTGTGCATTGCACCATGGGAGGACCAAATGGCGTCATTATGGACCGTGTCCGCTCCTTCAGTGCCAGACAAGTTGCTTTCATGTCCCCCATATCCTAGTCTTTCTTCTGCTCCTGTGTCTTTTACAGCATATCGCTGTGCAGCCCGCTGTCCCCCAAAGGTCAGCTGATTCCTGATCAAAGCATTTCATAAGAGTAAATCCTTTTTGTTGATGATCAACATATCTAATCAGTTTCACTTCACTTTGTGCTGGCTTAGAGCTCTGTGCTCAGCCGGCATCAACAGAAATGCATTATGGATCAAGTGCTGCGATAACACAGCAGCTGAAGGCACGCAGCATGTAGTTGAGAAACATGCACATGTCTGTTGGCGCTCGTGTTACTGTCCTTACTTTTTATGTGTTTATGCTTCCAGCCAGGCTGCCAAATCCTTTCAATGGCATCCAGAAACACAATCACCAGAATCTTGCGAGAATCACATCATAATCACGTGTTTTCCCAGAGAAATAAGCCCGATTCCAAGAAAACTAATGACAGTTCTGTGTCCTGCTGCCCAGAGCTGAATATAAACACAGGAAATGCCACCTGGCGCGTGTGCATTTTTCAAAGTGACACTGATTAACCCAGGGAGGCACCACAGTCAAATACAAACCAAGGTCTGTTTATCAGTGCAGATGGCAGCTTACGTGACATGCTAACTCCTAATTTGTTATGTACAGCACACGTTTCACATGGACTTATGGATCTTAGATTAATGCTTACTGTATTGTAACTTGCAATTGACTGTTAGTGTACGGATGGAAATTTGCCCATAGGTTTCTTTTTCTCTGGGATTGTCCTGAAATCTGCATTTATCATCTTAGCTTAGCTTATCTATGTGGTGTATTTCTGGAAATTGCCATCATTCCAAATTTAGCTATTTAGACAGCAAGCAAGTGGCAAATTACCTGATATCACTGTGACATGCCCATATGGAAAAGAAATCGAAAAAACTTGCATCACATTTGGCCTACTTCATATAGTGAATCATGTAAGGCTTATATGATTTACTCATGAAAGTGGCCACTTTCTCATTACTTTCATATATTGTTTTAGTAAGAATCCAAAACATACAAGTTTCATTTATATAATTTTTCAATGGATCTTATATCCATTTTCACTCTTGTATGCTTTTCATACAAGTTTCACACAAGACAGATACAAACTTTATAAGATTTATATATATCTTTTCCATATGGGTGTTTATGTTAAAAACTCAATCAGTAAGTTTCTACTCTTGGTTCACATAATAACAGTAAAGGGGGAAAAGCTGTTTGCTAGCCATATGTACTTGTCTGTATTTCATCCAGCTGTACGCTCAGGGAGTCAGAGAAGGACAAAGGTCCTAACATTGCCTACATTGTGTGGAGAAAGGCATGTTTAATTATTGAAATACTGCAGTAGCATTTCTTGGAAAGCAAATAATTGTTTAGAGCTATAACAATAAATGTATTGTATCAAATATAAAAAATACAAGCTTTTATATAAACAGTAACAGTTGAGCCGTAAGAGTTTTTTCTATTATTCTTTGTAAAATAGCATATGCTACCCTTAAGAAAAGGTCAGTGAGTCAAATGTGGGAGTAGTCCAGCAGCTGAGAGTGTGTTAAAGGCTGTTGGTGTCTCTGTGTGGACAACTTCCTGTCTGACCCCGAATACTGGGCTTCACTTTAATGCTGCCTACCAAGACAAACAGACTAATCCTGGAATATAGCTACGTCACAGCGCTATCAGGACGCCCAGCTTTTTCCTCCCTGCCGTCATCCGCACAATGCAGAGGAAGTGTGTGTGCGTGTGTGTGTGTGTGTGTGTGTGTGTGTGTGTGTG
>NW_005187498.1:1028868-1040574 GCF_000239375.1 Pundamilia nyererei
GCGCGCGCGCGCGTGCACTTGTGTGCAGAGGTTGTATGCGAGGGGCTGTCTGTGATTTTTATAGATGTATATATAGTATATAGTGTATATATAGTAGATGATGAGAACTTTCCCCTCTTCTTCCGTAAAGGGTCATTTTTCTATAAAGGCTTATTCAGTTCTACAGTTGTTTTAATCAAAGACAGTGCAGTCATTTTACTCCTTGCTCCTTTTCCTCTTTTTTGTCCAAACCTGCAGGGGAATTGGAGTTCCATTGTTTTCTGTCACCAGATAAGAAGCACTCTTTCAGACTGATGAGACTGCCTTTTTTTTATCTGCATATGTTTAATAAGAGCTTAAAGCTCATGCCATTGGCATTATTTCGTAATTTTTCCTCTGTGGCCATTCCCACGATGCTTTGATCAGATGGAAGGAAGCTTCAAATTAACCAGAGCTGCCACTATTCTTGTTAAAGGCCTAGCTGCTTTCAAAAACCTGCACACCACAATGCAAAATAAGCACTGCCTCATAACATTAGAACAGGCGAATTATGTCTTATGTCACTATGTGATGTGCAGGATACTGGGATTACAATGATTGGGTGAATTGAAGGTAAGAGTTGTCTGTCTGTGTGTGTGTCTAAATTTCAAGATGTAAATTTTTGTTGTTTTTGTAAATGGTCTGTTGACCCATTTTCTGGCCTTTTTTTGCACATTGAAATCTGAGGCAACGTTTATCTCTTTTTATTTAGACTATTAAATTTAGAGCTTGACATTTTCACTGGTCTTTCTTACAATAAAAATGAAATAGGATCTGTAGAGTTGCGCCAGTCACAACAACAGTCATCTCAAGGAGCTTAATAATAAAGTCTGAGTATTGGCTAGCTAAAATATGAAAAAGTCCAGCCATCCTGCAAAGTCGCATATTTGATAGAAAAATATAAAAATTAAATAATTTTACATTGGAAATTACAACAATGACAATTTGTGAATAGTAAAATACTTTTAGCATGAAGTTGTTAGTCAGAAAGTCATTTATGGACTGGTTCTTATGCAGCACTTTTTTACTGAGCACGCAAAGCGCTTTATACAACTTGCCTCGTTCACCCATTCACACTCATTCATACAAACACTTTTTGTGCTTAGTATCTGACATTCACTCACATTCATACTGTGATGGATGTATCACAGAGCGACTTGGGGTTAGTATGTTGCTATCTTCATATTTTTATGTGAATATTTTTCATTTTTTAAGACACGAATTGCAACGAATTGCAATCTCAAATCTTTAAATGTTTAGAATCATAGATTTGCATTCATTATAGACTTATGGTCGCTTGGATCTGCAGCTGTACTGTAAACAAACACTTCACCCCTCTTTGACCAGAATTTTTACCAGTACATCAGCTCCTTGGCTGGTAACTGGTGGGATACCAGCAGACTAGTGGATCAGAAGGCTAAAATTAGCTAATAATCTCTAGTGATTTAAGCTACATTAGCTAATGTTATTCAGGCTATTTTGTGAACAAATAAAAGAAAGCAGTCATGGAAACATCCCTACATTATCAGAACAGTTTGAATTTTTGCTATATTCCAGTTAAAGTGTGTTTTAAATCTACATCACTAATTTGTGTCATGAAAATACCTGTGCATGTTCTTTCTGCCGCAGCCACCAAAGCCTTTTCATAGCTATTAATGAGAAACCAGCCTCTGTGTGAGCGCACTGTAACATCATGACCTCAACAACACATAAAACCTGTTTACATTCTATCACGTACTGTTGTAAACATACAAGAAAATATAACATTTGAAAATGATTCCATAAAATAATATACTAAAATATGTTATTATTAGTAGATTGCTGTTTTTAGGGGTGCTCTGGTCAAAACGGATCTAAACTCGCCCCATCGCAACTTTTTTGAGATGTGTTGCTAATATCAAATTTAAAGTGAGCAAATGAAAACAGTCAAATTTTGCAGATTAAGCCATTTTTTTGACATTTGAAACGTTTTCCATTGTGTATAAATACAGATTTATGAGATTTGAAAACCCTTGCAATTTGTTTTTATTTACATTTTACACAACATCCTCACTTTTTTGGAATGAAGGTTGTACCAATTTAAAAATCACAGGCTGCCCTAAAACAGGTATGTCTTTGGCACTATGTGAGACTGACAGACACATGGGGAACATGCAAACTCCACGCGGAAGTCAAGGTGCAGATCGTTCATTTTTCCATCACATGTATCACAGCCGTGTAACAGACTGGTGACCTGTTGAGACTGTACCCGAACGTTTGCCCAATGAAAGCTGGGAACTAGCACTTTTAACCTTAAGTCAAAGAAGTAGTTAAGAAGATGATGGATGGATGGATGACCCTACCCTGTTCCTACATTCTATTATTACTATTATCATATATTATATGTAGGCAATCACTTGCATTAGTTGTATTTGTTGCTGACAGTTGCTGGTTTGTGTATCTGTCACATGAATAAAAGCAAAGTTCCTTCAGTTCTGATGTAGAATCGAACCGAATTGATCAAACGCAGTGTGTGAATATGGTGTAAATCCACTGGATAAATGATGATAGAGTAAAACGTAAGGGTTCCAGATGTAAAGGCAGAAACCGGATCACTAGAATTCTTTTATGCAAATGACCAGTAACATCTGCTGACATTTAGCTGGTATAATGGTTATCATGTTGACATCAGGGTAAGTGTGCTGGCATACATACACAGTACAGCTGAGACCCTTCATACACATTTAGCTGATGTGTCAAGCGTGAACAGCAACAACTTATGGTCAAAGCATCAGGACATTTTCTGATGCAGGTATCCAAAACAACCTGCAGGCCAGTATTTAGACATCTGTTAAACAACAGGTACAGCTACTACTCTGCCTTTTTACTATTGGCCTAATTAGAGACAATGGTGAATTGGTAAATAGATAAATAAATTTAAATTTATAGATGATTTTGATTGACATTTGAATTCAAGGCTGGACTGGGACAAAAAATCAGCCCGGGCATTTTGACTAGAGACCGGCCTACCAGGATAAAGATTGAAAATGTGACGTCATTCAGGGGTAAACCGCAAAGGATTCTGGGAACTTGTGGCAAGAGGTACTAGCGCACGCAGGCTTTCAATTGAACTCAGTTATACAGCGATAAAAAGAAACCCAAAAAATGTCAAGAAGCTGTTGTATTAATAACTGCAATAGCCGGTCGCATGACAGCCACGGGAAGCCGACCGGTATTTGGTTTTTTATCGGATTACGTTGTTAAAGAGAAAAATTTTAAGCCATATTTCCGAAGTAAGAGCCGACGGATGGTCTGGATATACCAAATATAACGTCTCAGAACACTCCAGCTCACATGTTAGTCTGCTCCAAGCATTCCCACAAAGGTCAGAGTTTTGTAGTAGTTAATACGTCATTTTTATAACATAATTGGTGATATAGTTTACAACCAAGTCTGGCGCTGAACAGAAATTGTCGCGCTATGCTCCTTTGTTTATTGTGCATAAATAGTAAATTGTCCTGACACAATATTGCGTTTCACTTCTGTTATTATGGTACATTGACAAAAACATATACTTTTATTCACAGGATAAAACAGTTGTTTTGTATCACTAATTGCCCAGTACGATTACAGCATACAGTATTATTGTCACTGCTACATTTCTGTGATGCTACCAGAAATTATTTCCACTACTAATTAATTACCGTTGAGCTCAAAGGTTATATTAATAAACGGTTAACGAATGTGTATTTATGACGACGATTTGTGAGACTGGTAAACTTACCTTTGTTCGTACGATGGTCTTTCGTTCTACACTGTGCATTTCAAGGTCCTGCACCCATCCGTCGGTAAACTGTACCTGGGCTTGTTGCAGTGACCTGAAGTTACTAAACTTCATGAGTGTATGCACTCACTCCAAGAACCGTATAATTATAAATCTGAGCGTGGTGAAAGTTGGGCAGCACGCTAACGTCTTTTGTCCCTCTGTGTGCTCGTAACGGTCTGACCGTTTCACTCCTTTGATTTTTTCCTCGTATCTTTTCTTTGTCTTTTCGTCGAGTCTGTCTTTGTACGGACCGGCATTGTTCTCCTTTTTGTGCGGCACAGAAAAAACAAGAAGGTATTGGAACTGGAGAATGAACGTTTTGCGGTGCTGCAAATGCTTGCATTTGATGCAGTACTTGGCTTGTTTTGCCACGAGTTCCCGGCATGCAATGCGTGAAAATCACGTGATTGCTAAACAAGGGGGCGGGTGCATCCGGCCTCCTCGGCTGTAATTGGTCCAGCCCAGAGTCGATCATGACCAATTGGCCAATCCAACACCTTTCACCTTTCATTTCAACACCCTTCCTAAAAAAAATCCACCGGCCCATAAAAACAAAAAATCGCCAGCGGCCCACCGGGCAAATGCCCGGTATGCCCGATGGCCAGTCCAGCTATGTTTGAATTTAAATTCTTTACATTTTGCATAAATATGACAGTATTATGCTTGTATTAGGGAATTCTTTTGGCAGACTGACATACTGCCATTAGGAGAGATATGACTTGTTACAACCAGCTTCTGATTCATTTTCCATTAGCCACCAGAAGGATTGTTTATGAAACAAAATCATATCAGAAGGGAAACATGTAACGGCACATCTGATTGGCTAAAAGTTGCTGGTGATGAAAATGTTATCCGTACCCAAACATGACAAGCATGTCTACCATCTCCACTGCTGCCAAGTTACAACGAGCACTCACTTCTTCCAGATGTTAATTGGTTTGGCTCTCAAGGACAATGTGCAAGGACGGCGGAAGAACATATCAGCTGTGTCTCTTTGTAATTAGCAGTCAGCCCACAGGCTGAATAAGCATTCACTTTGCATCCCCAGATGTGTTTGTAGCTCTTTAGCAGACTGGAAGAGACCGGGATAATGGATACGTATTTTTGGTAGGTTGAAGGCATAAACATAAACCCTCCCGGCCTTTCGCTATCTCTGTTCTACCAATTAAGCAGCTGCCTTTGTCCTGCTCTCCTCTGTCACTCTCAGGGCATCCAGCTTTTGAGTGGCAGTTTGGTAGTTTGGCGGTTGAAAGAAGGAGACGACACATTCCTCTCTGCAGCAGTCCTAACATTGTGTTTCTCCTTTAATTATCCTGTGAGGAATGGCAGTCTCGCAGTTATCAGAAGATGAGCTCTGCCCCAGACTTTGGCCCTGAGCCCGTTGTGTGAATGAGAAGTTCTGTGTGTGTGTGTGTGTGTGTGTGTGTGTGTGTGTGTGTGTGTGTGTGTTAAAACTTGGACTTCTATTTTTATGAGGACTCGATGGGCTGTGGAGTAAGAATCAGAAAAAAAGTTCTGGATTATTTCTGCATATGTGTGGAGATTACAGCAAAATGATAGTTTGGGAAAGAGAGAACATTTTTGCTATGAATAACCTTAGACTTTGATGGATTTTTTCAGATGTTTTGAGGATACTGGGCATCTTCACCTTGATTAAAAAAAGCTCTCAGCTTGAAGTTAGTTTTCAGTTTCTTCCTTAAATTTCCTCTTAATTTATGTTAAAAGATTAAATAAGATGCTTGGACAGTGCCACTGTTTCTGTCTTTCTTCTCATCTCATCTCTAATCAATTATTCATGGTGCTTTTGTTCTTTTTGTCCGTAAATGTGCTGTTAATGTTGCACAGACTGTGGATCTCAGTGGAACTAGCCAGACTATATTTGTGGACGGTGGAAAAAAACACATCTTTCTGTCTTGCTAAGCATACTGTACCACATCTTCAGAGCTAAAACTGTTCAGCCAGTATCTGTAATTACCGTGGTATGATGTCAAAGCATTATTTCAAGTTTAAAAGCACTGGGAATACTGATACAATAGTTGTCTACTGGTTTGTTGCAAGCCTTGTGAATTAGTGAGTTATTGCTGTCTTCTATAGCATTTCTTCATGGCCAGGTACAGTGCACACTGCCCAGTTCTGCTTTTTTGATTTTCTTTTCTTAAAGGACCAAACAAATCTGCAACTATCAAATATTAATACACTGGATAAGCCAAAAGTCTTGTAGTAGACGTTAGTGGTATTGTTATGTGTCAAGTGTGAACAGCAACAACTTATGGTCAAAGCATCAGGACATTTTCTGATGCAGGTATCCAAAACAACCTACAGGCCAGTATTTAGACATCTGTTAAACAACAGGTACTAAGATGAACTTGGGGACTTTCTCAAATGTGAATGCAGCAATTCTGCAGGTTTTTGTCCGCTGGGGGGTTTTTTTTGTTTTGGTTTTTTGTTTTGGTTTTATTCATTTTATCGGGCAAGGCAAACATGAAGGATTTTCACAGGATGACCTTTGGTCATCAGGACCCAGACCATCTGGTTCTGTTGATCTTTAAGAGTTTTCCTCCTACTTTATAGATACAGGAACCACCAATCCAGCCTCAGATCTACAGAAAGTGGTCCAAGCCTTATCAGGGGAGGTTTATCTCCATGAGAAAGAGCACGTCATTGCATCTCCACCCATCCTCCAGAGACAGGGTTCAGTGGCAGTGGTGCTCCATGGAGACATCATTGGCACACTGTCATCTTCATCCAAGATCATGTGCTCTTTCTTCTTATTCTCAAATCTCTTAAATTAGCTATTTCTCCAAGTTAGACATTAAGAGATGTATTTGATGGTAATATTGCAACAGAGACATCACTTATGTTTGACACCATATCTTTTTTATTCTGTAGCTCACTTGCTTTAACATTTTAACCAAAGCAGCTGATAAGATGCTGACAGGAAGCAAACGACCCGCTCCACCCATCTTTTCAGCATGAAATACGTTAGTTAAGGTCATCCTCATCAAAGCATGGTTTCCGCTTTATCTACACTGAGGTCTGCTGAAGTAAACAGGGATCAGTCCGAAGGGTTTCCTGTAATTATCCAATTAGCACACACAGGAACTTGAGCATAGCACAGTATTTTCATCAAAGCAACAACTCTGGCTCTGAGATTACATTGTAAGCTAAATTAGTGACTCCTGTTCTGCTTTTGAGTTTTCAAAAGTAGAATGGGAGGCCTCTCAGCTCCCAGTTTGGATTGTAGAACACTTTGGTATACAGAGTTCATGGTTCACTCAACAAAGCAAAGGGTCATCAGCAGAGATGGGCAGTAACGCGGTACTGTAATCCGATTACTTTTTTCAAGTAACGACTAAAGTAAGGGATTACTATTGCAAAAAAGGTCTCATGACAATGACGTAAGCGAGTGCGACGTTCGTGGCAACTCCTGTGTGCAGATCAACAATGGATAATATAACGGGTGCGGCAGAGAGTATGAGCGTGCAGCGTGGAAGTACTGACCTTACTTTGAGTTTGATTCCGTAAAAAGTGACCAAAAATATTAGCGTACGCTGTTCCCTGCGTGAGAGGAAAACTTCGCTTTACAGCGAAAAAAACCCCTAAACTTCCGAGCAAGCACCGAGTGCGCTACCACGGAATGGGAAATTCACAGACAAACTCGCGGATTCTTCCACTGACCGCTGCAGCTCACCTGTACCAGGGCAAGCATCTGCCTGCTATACAGGTGAAAATAGAGCAACGGGACCGCTGAGTCTTTTATTTATTTATTTATTTATTTTTTGCTGTGGTTCACTTGCATTTATTTGAAAGACTGCGTGTGAACACAAAAAAAAATTTATTTTATGTGCTCGAATGTGCAGAAAATAGGTTTAAATGTTAAACAAATTTCTTCTAGTCAGAATGTTGCATATAATTTAATTTTTGCTTGATGCATAAAGTTAAAAGATTAAAACTAATAAAACAAGCTTTAAAAAGAGACTTTTCCATTTGATTACATTTTGTATGATGGATTCTGAAGAAAAAGTAGAATTGGGCTGCAAGATCTATTTCTTTATCATCTCTTCAGGTTGTAAATCGTGTTTTTAAAAAGTAACTAAATAACTAAGTAATGAATTACTTTTGAAAATAAGTAATCAGTAAAGTAACGGGATTACTTTTGGGGGGAAGTAATCAGTAACTAACTTTTTCAAGTAACTTGACCTACACTGGGTCCCTGTTTTCTGGCCATGTGGTTACCTGCTCACCCACTGAGCTAAACTGGCACCCAGTAGCTTCACTTTCATTTCATCTGTCCAAGGGACATTTTTCTGGAAGTCTCATTGTTTGCAGACCTTCTCCCATGTTCTTCTTAGAGAAGAGTCTCTCCCCTAACTAGCAACTCTAACAACCCAGACGTTCTAGTTTTGTCTTCTTCTTGTTATTCTGAAATTAGGTTTCTGTAGTGGTATCAAGAATGGTTGGAAGGACATTTTGCACAGTTCACTATTCTTGATAGTTTTTACCCTTTCAGTGTGGTTATCACCAGCTTTGCAAGTACTGCAGAACTATAGCACTTATTACACTGGGGGACAACAGTGTAACTCCCACTTTTTTCCCAATTCAAATCTACCCTGTAATTAAGTCTGTCAACTCCATATCCAGCTTCCAAAGTGGTATCTCTACATATAGTGAAGAAACTGTTACTTTGAAAGAGAGAGATGAATAAAAGCTTCTCCAGCTAACCATAAAACACCTTGTTATATCAGACTTAGTGAAATAGCCCTATTAGATCCAGCGAGACCTATCCAGTCCTCATTACGCCCTTCAGTGAACTCGCTCCCATCTGCCCTGCCATCAGTCACCAAGGAATATTTAAAAGTAATTGTCATGAAGCGAGCAGAATAGATTTCAGACTTGCCACAGAGGGAAAGATTATGCCTCACTGACCACTTTAAGAGTAAATCTCAGTGGCCTTGTTCATTTCTCTATTTTTTCTGCCAAGTTTTTTTTTCTATACATGTTTCATCTTTTTTTTCAATGTAGTATGCTCTCATTGGAATCAGGAAGGATTTCTGTCAGAAAATCTTCTTAAAGCAGCACTTGGCAAGATTTTGATGGGGAAAAAAATGCCCATGTGATCAGACTAAATCATGAAGCGCAGCTCATCCACACTAATGAGGAGCTGAAAATTTGGCCTGTTTTCCCCCACTGAAATGTTTGTGTCTGGGTCATCCCTGTTGGGAAGTCTTGTATTCCAGAGTCTTACCACAAAGATTTGAAAGGATTCCGGCTAGGTGTTTTCCCAAACTTCTTGGCTTAAAAAGTGAACTTATCCATTGCTGGAGTTTCTAATTTGTGTCAAATAGAACAATTTCTGCATGGGCACACTATTCTCTGATCTAGTTTTACATCTATTCTAAATATAAACATTTCAAGATCTCTTGTTGCTGTTTTAGCTTTAGTAAAATCTTCTTCATCCCAGAGAGTCTCCGTTTCTCTTCCTTCCCTTCATCCAATCTGTGAGACATGCAGCAGCCTCTCATTGGGCTCCCTTTAAGCTTATAGCAATCATCAGAGAGCCACTCCACAGTGACTCATTGCATTTATATTTAAGCCTCTTTCTGTCATCTCTACATGTCCACTGATCCAACCATCCATCAGTCAGCACCTCTACAAACAACAGGCCTATCTCACTGCTGCACCAAATCTTCTTATGGCCTAAAGAGCCATTGACACAATGGATCTCTGCTTCTCCTTGTTTTCTCCTTTCACCGTTTTTAGCAGCATTTATTCTTACGCTAACCTTCCACATCTTCCCTTATTTAGTCTATCTTATGGCTTCACTAGTGTGATTCTTTGTTAGAAGCAATGTTCCCAAAGGAGCATAGCCCACACATTCTCTCATCACTGTCACTTATCTACTCCATCTCCACAGTGACTGAGAAACTGATACCTACACCTCCTCTCTATAGAGATCTCTTTACATGGCGCATTGTTGCCATTCACGTTTCACCTGTATAATTTAGAGCTGGAGAAGCAATAAAGCACAAGAGATGTTCATTAGTCCAACAAGTCCAAATCCAACAAGATATTTTGCCAAATCTGTGATGCTTTAAATTGAGCTTTAAATGCTATAAATCAGAATAATGCAGCTTATAATGGGTCTCAACTGTGTAAATTTCTATAGCTTTTGGCCACAAGGGGGGCGCTCCTTGCTCAGTGCCAGAGACTGTCTGTTGAAAATAGAAAAGCTAAATACTGTAATGAAATAAGCAACTCTGTGTCCACTACAGAAACAAACCTGGTTGGCTTTATTTTGTTTTTATCATCAGCAGTCTAGTTGCATTAAAAGTCTGTGTTTCAGTTCTCAAATATTTTTTTGAGAAACAATTCAAAATTCAAATGAATTTTCTGAGAATTCATTTGATTGTGCAGTTGCAATAATGGCAGTTATTGATTAACAGTAGTTCTAATTAAACATTTGACATCCACAACATCATAGTGCTGTTTTTTAATATTATCTGTTTGTTAGTTTTGTGTTTCTGTTGCTCCAGAGTAGCCATAATGCAGTTAATTGACCTTAAAAAAGCCCAGATATTCAGTACATCATTGCACAATGCTGTATAAAAAACCTACAATCAATATTTTTTTCTGATTCAAACTATTTCAATTGTTAGGACTTTAATAAATACAAGTCACGTGCCTTGACCTCCACCCCTCTGCTTTGAATATTTAGCCACCACAGAAATAGTGAGTTGTTTCAGGTTTGCTTGGGAAGCCTCTTGTTGATTGGACTTGATTACATCACTTCCTTTACATGTAAATAGTTTTGTTGCGGTAACAACTGTGGCATCTAAATAATGGTACTAATTAGCAGGAAGGTACTGCTGTGCAGTGAAGAAAGCTAATCCATAATGCATGACTTTTATTCGTGTATAAACAGCTTGTTTCAAATGTCTTTTTGAAACTAAAATGTGGGGTATGAAGAATGTTTCTCCTGTCAAATTTTATAATGTGCCTACGCCTTTCAAATTTCAACATAAACAACTGCTGATGCGATTTGTTGCTATATAAATGAAACTGAATTGAATTGAACATGCCATGGTTCTAATCAATACACACAAACATACAGTGCACTTTAGACTTGGCAGCCATGTTCCAGGTGCTCGTGTCCTCGTGACAATTCACAACAGCCTCATGGCAATTTATATTATAAGGTAAAGCCCCTACAATCACTCTGTGCCCTGTGAGCAAGCACTTGGTGACAGTGGGAAGGAAAATCTCCTTTTTAACAGGAAAGACCTCGGATACAACCAGGCTCATGGAGGGACAGCCATCCATTGAGATAAGTCATGGGCAAGGGGAAAGAGAAGAGAAGAGAGTTCCCAGTTATTAAATACAATAGTGTTGTATAAACACACAGAGAGTGGAAAGAGATGTGTGAAGAAGAAACGTAAAGCGCCCTCAGCAGCCTAACCTTTGCAGCATAAATAAGGGAAGGTTCAGACTCAGCTGATAGAGTCCTAACTAAAAGCTTTATCAAAAAGGAAGGTTTTACGTGTATTTCAAAATTAGAGTGCACATATGCTCTTCATCTAAACTGGGAGCTAGTTCCACAGGAGAGCGGCCTGATAGCCAATGAAGAGCAGCTAATATGGAAAAAGTCCACTTACTCTTGATTCAAACCACTCCAGTACAATTCCTTTAATACTAACAGTGTGTTTAAATCGCTGTAGTAAAATACTGTGGTCAACAGTATCAAATGGACAAGCACTGAGATGCTTGTCCATTTGATACTTTTTGACCACAGTCAAAAAGTATCAAATGGACAAATTTCTATCCAACAGTCAAAAAGTCATGCTCCAGTGTGTGTGTGTGTGTGTGTGTGTGTGTGTGTGTGTGTG
>NW_005187498.1:1040594-1042469 GCF_000239375.1 Pundamilia nyererei
GTGTGTGTGTGTGTGTGTGTGTGTGTGTGTGTGTGTGTGTGTGTGTGTGTGTGTGTGTGTGTGTGTGTTAATTTATATTGGGTTCACATACTTTCTGCATTTCTCTGTTATGGGTCCCTGAGAAAAAAAGGTGAGATATGTGGTTTCTGTTGACTAATTCCATGATTCAAACCACCCTCATTTTGTAGGAGAGACTGACATTCCCCTGAGAAAACCTTTGAATACAGTAAACACAAATTATGCACAGTCGGTGACTGAGGTTTATAGCCTCTGTCATTTATTTGTCATATTTATCAACTACTTAAATGAACACTTTAACTAATAAAAACGTGTCACATATAAATATGTAAGCGAAAACCTTGTTTTTTTCTGATTTGGTCGTGTGTGCTGCAGATGTGTTTTGGCTCTCTGCTGCCTCTCTGTGGTCTTAAATAAACATTACATTTCACTGTGATAGTGCTCTCTCTATTCAGCTTGATTTCATTATCACTATTGCGTTAAATCCAAATAACGCACAAGTTCATCTGTGATAACATCTGTGGTAATGTAACATTATAAACTGTGTAAGAAGAGCCGCATGCATATAAAATCATGGATACGGTTTTAATAATGTCCTTGAAGCAAACTTTTTTCTTCAATGGCAATTATTAAAAAGAAGCTAAGCAGATCCTCATTAATCTTATAATATCATTCTGCTTATAACCTTTTTATTATAAAAAATATGACATCAAACATGAAACAGGCATGAGAAACAAAGAACAATCCAAACAGGTTTCCTGCTGCACCTTCAACTGTACAGGTAATGATTCAGAGTCAGAATTCAATTCAATTGAATCACAACATTAAGGCAGTTTATACTGTAGGATAAACCCTGCGGTATTACATAGAACATTCTAGCAACTGGAGCAAGCACTTGGTGACAGTGGGAAGAAAAAAACCTCTTTTAATAGGAAGAAGCCTCTGCTCTGGGAGGGACGGCTTCTTCTTCTACCACGTCTGGTTGGCTGTGAGGGGGGCAGACAAAAGACACACTGTCTGAGAGACAGAGATTAACAATAGAAATTAATATAGAGATTACAATTATTGATTACATGTACAGTGGTGTATAAAAGTAATAAAAAACTGTGATTTTTACAGTGTGTTTTTTCCCTTTCTTCCTTCATCCAGGCATATGGGCCAACTTTTTAATACCCCTGAAAAATGGAGAAGTGATCGAGGGTCAGTATGTGGAGCTGCAGGCCCGGTACACTGGCGGCAACCCAAATTCCAAGAGTATCGCCTGGAACTTTTTGATGCCTAACACCAGCCAGATGAAGATGGTAAGGAAACAATTACACTTAAGTCTAATATACTGTATATCAAGCCAAGACAAGAAAAGACTTAAAGGTTTCTAATACTACTGTGCTGTGCAGATAGATGATCCAAAAGTAGGATCACAATCAAATAGATTTAGGGGAAGAAAGAGAACTCAGGAAGGGAAAGGATACAGGGTTTTTTTTTATTATTTCCCTTAGTGTCTCACCTTACTTTACTCTTTACAGGAAGAAACATTCATTAAATGTAAAAACATTTTCACTGATAAAAGAACAAAACTTAACTGCAATCTATTCAGAGTCGTATGTGTTTAGACAAGATAAAGTGAGCAATTCCCCTCTGACAAATTGTTCAATTCTATTGTATTTTATTTATACAGCACCAAATCACAACAACAGTCACCTCAAATCACTTTATAGTGTAAGGTAGATCCTACAATAATAGAGAGAAAAACCCAACAATCATATGACCCCCTATGAGCAAGCACTTTGGCAACAGTGGGAAGGAAAAACTCAGTTTTAACAGGAAGAAACCTGCGGCAGAACCAGGCTCAGGGAGGGG
>NW_005187498.1:1043132-1048437 GCF_000239375.1 Pundamilia nyererei
TGATGCTTTTAGATCACTGTGGAGTGATTTTGGCCCACTCTTCTTTGCAGAATGGTTTAATTCTTTCACATTGGAGGGCTTTTGAGAATAAACGGTCTGTTTAAGGTCTTGCCAAAGCATCTCAATCAGATTTAAGTTTTTTTCTTTTGCTGCTATGTTCTGGATCACTTTCCTGGTGCATAACTCAAATGTAATTGAACTTCAGAATACAAGCTGATGGCAGGAGATTTTCCTTCAGGATTCTCTGGTATAAAGCAGAATTCAAGGTTCCATCAGTTACAGCAAGTGATCAAGGTCCAGACCATCAGGTGACTAGATTACTCAAAGAAAACAGATTTTAATCTAAGAACAGCTTTACCTTTTACTGTAAATGATGCATCTGCCTTGAACCGTTCTATTTATACTGTATTTCAGCCCCTTCCACTGCAGAGATACATATGCTGGAACTAGGTTTTATATCAGGCTTCTTTTGTTGTGTTTTGTTTTTTATTGTACAAGAGCCATATTCGTTAGAATGTAGTATTTATCTAACAATACAGACCTGCATAATTTGTGTTAATTAAATTGCAGAGAATGAGAGCTGAGAATTTATAGATCAGGTTCAAGAACATTAATATTACTGTTTAATTTGGCCTTATAGGTGGAAATGTGAAGGTTAGATTTTATTTTATTCACAACTGAACATAGAAAACATGTCCAATGTTTAAACTGAGAACGTACCTTTTTAAAGTGTGGGCTGTGAGTCCGCCGTGCACTGTTTACCTCACCTGCCGATATGAGTCATGTATAGTTGCTTTGGAGGAGGCTGTAAAACTTTGTGTAGAGTCCAGTAAAGGTTGATGAGTCAGTGAAGCTAACTTCTGTCCAATGTCAGTGATACTAAGGTGAGTTGTTGAAGATGTCCTGAACTTTTCTCTCTGTAAGCACTGCTGATTTTACCAGTGTTAGTGAAACTTTCTTTTCTTTAAAGTCTTGCACTTGGACATTTAGCAAATAAATCTCTGGAAATGTTTTGGATAAATACAAAGTCCATTACATCCCTGACCTGGATGTCAGTGACACAGGTCAGTGATATCTGTTATGCACAACTACTTCTTCGTGTGCTTTCTTTTATGTACTAAAAGACCCCCAAAAAACCCCTTTTTTTAATCTTCTTTTTGTTTCATGTGACACTTGCTTTCTGTCCTTCTGTCCAGATCATCTCCTACACCGACAACGAGGTGAAGGTGTTTGACGGACAGTTTAAGGGCCGTGTCGGTTTCCTACATCAGATGCCATCATCAGATGTGTCGTTCTACATCAACAACACCCGGGAGTCCGATTCAGGAAGCTACATCTTTCAGATTGTTAATGATGGTATTACTGAAACGGTTACCCTGGATGTGAAAGGTAAGAGAAATTCACCCGTTGCACAGCTGTACTTCTCAGATTCACTGTGAAACAGTAAAACAGAAAGTCTTGTAATAAAACATTACATAATCCTCTCCCCTCAGTCCCTCCTTCTGTTCCGAAGTGCTCTATGACAGGGAAGCCAGAGGTAAAAGGAAATGTTACTCTGATCTGCATGTCCAGCTCTGGGAAACCTATTCCTTTGTACAAGTGGAAGAAAACCAGCCCCACCTCTGAGGTCTTCTTCTCACCCATGCTCAGTGAGTGCACAGCGAAAAAACAAAGAGTCATTGTTTGCTATAAATGTGATAGAAAAAGCAGCCTGCACACCGTCTTTTGGGATTGTCACTTAGCACATCTTTGAGAACTGTTATTGAATGGCCACTGACAACCCATTCTTGCTCGTAAGGAAGCATCTGATTAATAGCATCTTTACTTTTCAGTATGAAGCACTCGCTCTTGTTTTGTTTGAAGAGTAGATCTGTCAAATCATCGCGTGTATTTGTAGACTAATTTTGTGTTGTTGTGTGTGTGCATATACATGTGAAATAATGTGTCTTCATAGTCAAAGGAGCTTGCAAAGAAAAGCGTCTGGACTTCTTTAAGTTGCTTGAAGACCTTAGAACTGAAGAAGCTTCTCGGATGAGAGGTGAAACGTCTTCAAGCAACTTAAAGAAGTCCAGACGCTTTTCTTTGCAAGCTCCTTTGACTACGATGACCTGGATGACTGAGAACCTTCACAGACAATGTGTCTTCATGTGTGTTTGACTGTCTTTTCCATGTAAACTGCTGTTTTAGATGAGAAGACTGGCACTCTGAAGCTGAACAACCTGAGCAGCAACATGTCGGGGAAATACGTGTGCACAGCCAGCAACACGGTGGCAGAAAAGACCTGCGAAATCGACCTGCACATTACCAACTGTACGCAGCAAGTGTAACCCTGGTTATGGTTTATTAATAAAAATAAGTGATGAAAAATAGTTATGGACCACACATTCAGATACACTATTATCAAGCATGAACAGCGAGCATCGATGTAATTAATTATTTCTGTTGGACACGATCATATCCTACTAATTTCTTATGACTGCTGACACGTCATAAGAAAACTAAATGAATATGCAGCGAACTTTCTTACATATATATTAAAATATTACAAATATACAATAATTTAGCAAAAGTATCATTATAAACCCCTATCACTCATGACTTACACAGATTCAAAGTAAAAAACAAACCCTGTTTGCCAGACATGTTTAACGTTGCTAGCATAGGGCTGTGACATTTTACATTGTAACCATTAGCTTAGCTGACTTTTCTATTCAGCAGCTAAGAAAATTATACTTTTGCCAAAGTTGGCTGAATTTGTCTTACTTTAACATGAGTCTGGACAGTCAACCATGCCCAACACAACCTAGCGTCCTGGGAATATATAATGTTGCAGAAGCCTGAAAACAATGGACAGCGGTAAATTAGTGATCAACATCGCAGCATTATTGTAGTGTCTTTACATTACAATATAAAGCGCCTTGAGGCAACAGCTGTTGTGATTTGTCCCTATATAAATGAAACTGAATTGTAGCTTAAAACTGATTTGCTAGGCCACAACACAACTGGTCACCTGATTAGTCCATGTCTATGTCAAACAGAAAGGACATCTTTACATGACTCAAATATAAAACATTAATCTGCTTTTCTAGCCAGTGCTGTACAAGTACTATTGATTCTACACGAAATGTGTTTTTAAATTCTTTGAGATAGTAATTGTATGTTCTTCAATTCCAGCCAATAAAGTGGGGGTGATTGTTGGTGCCACAGTTGGCTCAGTGGCTGGCTTCATCTTCCTCCTTTTTGTGTGCCTCGCTTTTGTCTTCGTGATAAGGAGAAGAAACAACGAGGATGACTTGGCCAATGAAATCAAGTGAGTCAGTGTGGCTTAAATGCAAGCAGAATTTTATCATTTAAAATTCGTAACAGCATCTCAGCTGGCCAGCAGATCTGAACCAGGACCCTTTTGCCACAGTGCTAAACAGTGTCAGTTCAGGCAAGTCACAAGTGGCAGCGTTGGTAGATGAAGTTCTTGTTGCTGCTGCTTTGAATCAAATTCATTTTAGCCCTTTGCAGATGACCCAGGTTTTACTTTTGACATGTACCAATTGCACAGGAATGCACATTTTGATCTTGCACATTTCTCAAACTAAAGTGATTCTATCACACCTGTTTAAGAAGCCTGTTTTTCAGATTTAATTTTCATATCCTGTGATAGCAGAAACAAATTACCATAGTTTCAAGATTTAATGAAGTACTCCATTTCAGTGTTACTGTGAACTAATTATGCATTTCTAAAAGTAATCTACACGCCACAAATAAGTAATCCTGCACCTCGATGTCTACAGGGAGGATGCTCAGGCTCCCAAGCGTGTGTCATGGGCTAAGAGCGGCATGGGTTCTGACATCATCTCCAAGAATGGCACCCTGTCCTCCATCGCCTCCAGCCCACACCACAAAGAGTCCTCCCATCACCACAACAACCACCACCACCACCTGCAGCAGTATCCACAGCGCCCCCCCTCAGACACTGCATCCATCATCACCGCCACAGGCAGCAATGCCGGCTATAGACCGTCCCGCCACCAAGGGGCCTCCACTCCCACCCATTACAGCTACAACAACAACACCACCCTGCCACGTGAACAGCCGTTGTCCCCCGAGGCCGGCAGCAATGGCGGTTCCATGCCCAGACCCGAGCGCTACACCCAGTTGCCTCAGGCACAGGCGCTGCCGCAAACGTACAACCAGCCTCGGCTGCAGCTCCAGACCGCTCCCTCCCCGCCACCACTACCCACCTCCACCATCATGGCCTCCAACATCACCCGAATGGGAGGAGTGCCCATTATGGTTCCTGCACAGAACCAGGCCGGATCTCTAGTCTAGCATGAGCTAAGGGAATACTCTCACAAAGGATCAATTGCTGATTTTTCAAAGGGACTTTAATATTTAGCAAAGAATTCAAAATGAAAAGGTCATTTACTGATGCCAACAAGCTCTCAGACACACTGTTTACTTCCTTTAAGAATACTTACTTATAGTTCTTTTGTACTCTGTATGCACTGTACACATTTGAAACTATGTATAGATATGATTTTCATACATTTGTCCAGTATCATCTTTTCGACTTTATGGATTTTAATGTTTTCATTTTTCATATTTAGATTTTTAAATGTAATTTCTTCCAAACTGTTTTCCTCCTGCCATTTACGAACCGCAGCTGGAACGCCGTGTGTGCTAATCTCACGGACAGAAAAAAAAGAGCACCAGCATGCTACACTTTATCCATTGTCTTTATTTAGAGAAACTACCTGAAGGACTCATAGGTCATTACTGTTTAAGAAGGAGAATGTTGCTCATAAACACTGGGTTTAATCTACGTATTATTAACTCTATTTCAGCACCAGACATCAAAAGACAACATAATGTGTTGTGTGATAAAGTTTGCCCTTGCAAAGTATCCTAATCCTTTTTCTTGGCTTTGCTTCTGTTGGGTTTTCAACAAGCTTTCAGAATGCTTTTAAACTCACTTCTTTAAATACAGATGAGCAAAAGCTTCTGATAATACTGAGCTGTTTAGGACTGCAGAACAGTAAATTTGCTTATATTCTTGACTAGTACTAATAACCAGTGTGGGGCAAGTTACTTTGAAAAGGTAATTAATTATAGTTACTAGTTACTTCTTCAAAAAAGTAACTGTTAGTAACTGAGTTACAATATTCTAAAAGTAATTAATTACTTGAAAAGTAACTATTGCGTTACTTTATAAAAATGTTTAACCCTCTGGGGTCCAGGGTATAATTGGCCATTTTAACCACTTCTGATTTGACCTCTACATTTCACCTTTAAAAACTGTTTACTTGTTTGG
>NW_005187498.1:1048832-1052620 GCF_000239375.1 Pundamilia nyererei
CACACTAACTACACACTCCAAACACGCTAAACGTCACAAATCTCTCACATCTCAAAACTCGCTCTCTCTCTCTCTCTCTCTTTTTCTGCTCTCTCTCTCTCTCGCCGTCACTCCTAAAACTTCCCGTTTTTTTGGGGGGTTGGGTTTTTTTTACTCTTCCTCAGTCAAACAGCAGCACTCATGTGATGGTTTTGCCCCCTTAGCTCCAGGTGTTGTGTTGGACAGTGATCATGATTACCGTCCGCGGGAGCGCGCGCAGCTGCTTAACGCTGTAGCGTCCACATTACTTACAGCTACTTCCATGCAACTGATATAAGATGCAGTCAGCTGAACACAGCTTCAATCGTCTGTTTGTTGAAAAATAGTAACGGAGCGCATTTTCTTGTTAGTAACTGTAACGGCGTTGTAACGATAGGAATAGTAATTAGTTAGATTACTCATTACATAAAAAAGTAATGCCGTTATTCCCATCACTGCTAATAGCTAATAACTAATAATTTAAAGTTGCCTGCAGCATTCAAATTGTAAATATGTGAATTTTGGGGGGTAATTGGTAGCACGTTGCTGGGTGCAGCCTTTATGGACAACAGAAACAGGGGACGTGTTTGCCTTTATTACCACTTTGTGTTGGCATTCTTTTGTAACTTAGTCATCATCTGCGTCATCAGCATAAATTCATTACATACATTCATTATTTGGACCTGTTCTTCTAGACTGGCGCAAAGAGCTTATAGCATTAGAGAAAGACACCCGGTGATCACACAGTCCCGCACAGTGAGGATAAAGCTCTCGCTTTTAACAAGAGGGAGTAGGAACCACCTTCTTTGACCAGTAGTAGATCAAGAAACTGAAAAAATATACAACCGGCCATCTGCCACAACCCAACCAGTCGCGGTAGATTGCCGCCCCTCCCTGAGCCTGGTTCTGCTGGAGGATTATTCCTGTTAAAAGGGAGTTTTTCCTTCCCACTGTTGCCAAAGCGGGTCATATTACTGTTGGGCAACTAACAATAATATGACTTTCTTTGTATTATTTCTCCGTATTATTGTAGGGTCCACCTTACAATATAAAGCGCCTTGAGGCAACTGTTGTTGTGATTTGCTGTATAAATAAAATTGAATTGAACTGAAGATCAAAAAGAGGCCACCAAATATATCAGCTAGCAGCAGAGCACCACTATGCATCACATCAGGATTAGAACCATAAGGCAGGTCTCCTTTCAAAATGGTCCACCACACTTCAGTACTTATGTATTTAAACTCCTTGGAAAAAAATTGTGGATAAACAGTTATGTAGCACAAATTTGACAAATTTCTATAGTTTCTTTACTTGAGTATATCAAGTATTCACATTCTACTTAGAAATATTTGGGGAAATGTTAACAAGCGTAAAGCGCACGAAAGTCTGTTAAGAAGCCTCGAGATGCATTGTTAGGTCAGCAAATTTGAGCCATTTTATCAAGTTTCATTTAAGCTGATGGAGTTTTTGGCTAAAAACCTAAAGACTCCATCAACATTATTGCAGGACCATCAGTCTTGCACTACAGATAGTCCTGGAATCTCGACCTCTTTAGACTTTCTTTATGCACCTTGGAAGTTAACAAATGTGTTTCAGTTTGCTTCTAATCTGAAACAAATAAACTAGATTTGGTTCAGAAACTATTTTCCATTTCCAAAATGTGTGGACATATTTTGAATAAAAACTGCTGTGAGGGAGGCACTGTTTTGTAAAAATCACATTTGTAAGAATGTATCCAAATAGCTAAGGTCATTTTAATACACTGAATGATTCCAGAACTTCTTTTCATTAGTTAAGAACTAAAACTATTTATTATGTTTTTACACGTTAGCGCTATTTGTAATGTCTGTTGTTACTGAATATGATTTAGATTTGGAAAAGAGAAGAAAGTGTGGTCATATTCTGCTGTAGTGTAATTACACTGGAGCATATGTTTGTTATTTAAGCTTTTGGTTAATGTGCACAGATATTTTTACAATTATTTACATGACATTCTGAGATGAAGGCTGATGAGGTTGAAGGAAAACATACTGTAAAAGCATCTCATGCAAACCACTTGAGAATATAAGCTCAAGACTAAAGTCAAGATTTCATGAGGGAAGTTGAAAGAAAAGAGGAAATCTGTTTGCTGTGCATTTAAGACTCTGTGTCCTTTAAAAGTGTACATTATGGACATTCAAATGTATTCAACACAAGCCTTTATTTTTATATTGTACATGTATAAAAAGCACATTAAGAAAAGTGAAAGAAGTGCTCACTCTCACACTGAGTTATAAACCAGTGTGGATTGTATAACTGCTGTGGACAAATTGGTGGCCAAACAAATATGCTTATTTATACAGACGGCCTAAACTGTAGACAATAATGTGCAGTGTGCACTTGTATCTTCCATATTTATGTTCATTGAAAATGCCTTGTATTATATTTTCAATTAAAATTTAAAAAGATCAGCTGTTTGTGAGTTTTGTTTTATTCTTGTTTTCCAAGTTTTACCAATTCTGTCTTCTTGGCGAGCTTGTAGAAGGAAGGAAGGATTGATGACTGAGCTTGAAAGGACACAGGGTTTTCCTCTGGCGTTTTTTGTTAGAAAAAAGCTGACAAGGATCTGTCATTAAACAATCCAGCACCAAGAGAGGACCAGCCACTCCTTTAAGTAGCGGTTCAGGACAATGTCATCACAGGCGTGTGGAAGTGTGGAACCAACAGGCAGAAAATCTCCACTAAGTCCCGCTGCTGCACAAAAACAAGCACACACACGTAAACACACAAATCAGGATAGCAGAGGAATTGAGTAGATAGCTTGAGGTGGAGAGATGGACAGGAAGTAGGAGGTCAGCATGGAGAGGACGGAGGGAACAGATACAGAACTGATGAATAATCAGCAAATACAATGATGTCAAAAGTATGACAATCCCTTAAAAACATCCTGGGATCAGAGCTTTCTGTGTGAACTGAAAAAGATTCTTTGATCTTCATCTTTTTGCCAAACACATTTCGTTTTTCCAAGATCAGACCTATGCATCCTCTATAGCAGGGGTGGGCAACTCCAGGCCTCGAGGACTGGTGTCCTGAGACCTCTACTGAACCCGCAGTACTTCAACACAGCTCACACTGTTACACTGGAGGCATAAAAATAACCCCTAAAAAGAACAAACCCGGTGATTCTATCAGCTGTAATGGTATCATCTGTCCACAAGGTGTCAGATTTTATTGGTCGATTCACTGAGCAACCCTTTGATATCCATAAAGCTAAAACACTTCACAGCCTGATTGTTTGCTTTGCAACAATCCCACCAACTTCATATGTCTACATTATTGCTGTTGAGAGTTTGATGAGCCAGTACCTTCTGCTTCTGCATAGTCTTTATACAGCAATAAACAGCTGTGAATGTTATTGTGTATGAATTTTCTAGAATGAGGCTGTAGAGGTGCTACATAAATCCCAGTGAGGTTCAGCCTACCATGTTGTACTGGATGGGAGACGAGGAGGAAAGAAGCAAGCCTGCTGGAGAAACTCACACTGATTTACAACTGAAAGAAAAAAGTGCAAAAACAGAGAAAAGCCTTACATAAATTAAGAGCTTTTCCCCTCTGCTCCTCCTTCATCAGATCTCTTTCTGGTACAGGAAAATTCAGAATCGATTCGTGTTTATGGATGGATTTATGTGGATGGACCAAAGAAGTTCAAATGAAACATGGAAGCACATAACGGAGTGAGTAGAAACTAGGAAAGTGCTCAAAGCTTTAGCTGTGTGTGAAAATTAACCAAA
>NW_005187498.1:1053626-1055422 GCF_000239375.1 Pundamilia nyererei
CTGTTCTGGCTTCTTTTTTGTAAGCCAATTGAAATTCCTTTGTGCCTTGATGCTTGCATAATATTTTTGCTTTCATTTATGCTCATGTTGCTTTATTATCCATCCATCCTCTTCAACGTATCCTTATCAGCCAGTAATGCAATTCATCCTGATCGGTGATTGGTCAAAAGTCTAGGGTGGCAGAAGAGGGAAGGAGAGGCTTGTGATTGGTGAAAAATGTGCAATAAAGGAGACTTCTCTTTTCCATTTCTCTTTTTTCTTTATCAGGTGATGTCTCCAGCTCCTTTATCTCACCTGATGCCTGGACTGCCGTCTGTGGTCTTCAGTATGATCACAACGTGTTATTTATGTATTTTGACTGGCTTACAATGACAGGACAGTGAGCATTATCAGTGCACATGCAATAAAAGCATGTAGTTGTCACTCTAACATTGATGAGGATTTTCCTTTGGCTCTTTTGAACCAAAACAGGTTGGAAAATCCCCTGAAATTAAGAGCAATCGAGAATGAATTGCTTTCTTCTCTTCTGTGTTATTATGATGTGCAAAGACTAGCCATAAAAGGAGTCTTTTAGGTTGCCCCGATGAGACGATGTAATTGTTTTACTTTTATACTGGTAAAATGTGAAGGATTATTTATACCATTGTACTAGTCATTTACAGACATTAAATGCATACCGTGAACTCTTGACCCGCACACGAAGAGACATTGTTGCACTTTGCTGCCATGTTAGGGTCCACTTGTCAAAGGTCAAAGAGTTGTAAAATCACGACAAAGATGCTATGAGAGATTATGTTTGTCCTGTGACAGAATATTTGAAGAGGGGTCACTGAATAGTTCATTATGAAAATGTTGTGATCATATACCTTTCACAGTCACTCGACCTCAACCAAGACTATTTGGGGGAAATTTGACTGTCATAACAGATAGATAATAGCTTTGTTATTGTTTCCGAATCAATTCCAGGAAACACTGAAGCTGTTGCAGAGGCATGTGTTGTACAAATACTTCAAAAACTTGTGTTTGCCACCTGCTTGTACACATTGCTTCTGTGGTTCCGGTCTGTTATGTGTTTTGTTATGGAAATTTTAACAATAACCTGCAACACACCCAGTGAGCTTGATTTGAAGTGGGTTTAATAAACACATTGCAATGTGGAGAGAGCATCCCAGTGAAACACTAGGATCATCCCACTATCTATTTAACGTCTCCCATTACAATGGCCTCACTGTGTTAACATTCCACATGCATGTAAACTGGTGATGGGAGTGCTCTTACTATAGTAAAGTGAGAAAGTGATATTACTATAACTAATGTGATATGATTAAACATGTGATTACTACATGAGAAAAGAAGTTTGCCTCCACAGTTTCTACATAGTTTTGTCTTCTGAGCCTGTTGGCAGAGAATGCTATTTGTGTGCAACTTAATAAAAACATATCAAACATATTTCTCTTTCTATAGATTTTATTTATTTATACTTGTATGTTTTGTCAGTGCCCTTACGATTATTGTGGTGCTGATTCAAAGAAGATCAGTAAGTCTAAGGCAGATTAAAGCCCAACTTAGGCATTCATTAAGTGAATCCACAACTCACTGTTACTATAACACAGGACACTTCATTAAAGTGGATGAAACAGGAATACAGGAAAACAGCACTGCAGGGTAGTCAATCAGTGAACTTGATTATGAATCCAATGCAAGGGGCTTTACATAATCAACTGTGTACAAAAAGTCAATAGTCCCTGTCAGGTACGCTGGAATCATACACGTTACCATCAACAGTATCATTGTGA
>NW_005187498.1:1066809-1087798 GCF_000239375.1 Pundamilia nyererei
GGGGCTAAGAAAGAGGAGCATGACCAACGCTTAGATGCAGTATTACTGACAATCAAAGCATCAGGCCTTAAGCTCAACAGGTCCAAGCAGCTATGGCCTGCATGCTGCACTGTTACAGGACCATGACAGGGAGTTTTGGCCTGTTGCTTTTTGTTCTCGCACTCTCACAGATGCAGAGAAAAGATATTCACAGATTGAAAAAGAGTGTTTAGCATCTGTCTGGGCCTGTGAACGTTTTGCCCGCTACATCCAAGGCATGGGTCATGTATGTGTACAAACTGACCATAAGCCCTTGGTGCCTTTGATCAACTCATACGACCTTGACCAAACACCACTGAGATGTCAGAGACTGCTGATGCGACTGATGTGATTCAGTGTCACTGCTGAGCATGTTCTCGGTAAACAGTTAGTGGTGGCGGACGCACTCTCCAGACATCCACTGCATGGATGCTATCAGTTCGAGACAGACAGCCGGGTCAAGGTATATGTGAGCAACGTAGTGACAAGCAAACCTATCAAGTCACATAAGTTGGAGGAAATTCACAGTGCTACACAGATGGACCCAGAGCTTCAAAAAGCAATCATTTTCATCAGACAAGGGTGGCCTTTGAGAATGGCAAAGAGTTCATCACTGCAAGGCTTCTATGCAGCCAGAAGCCACCTTTCAGAATCAGACGGTCTAGTGCTCTACCACGATCGCATTGTAATTCCCACAGCACTCAGACCCAGTGTCCTTGACCAATTACATGAAGGCCACCAAGGACTAACTAAATGTAGAGAGCGTGCAAGATCAACAGTGTGGTGGCCCACCATTGGACTTCAAATGACACACAAGGTGAGATCATGCAACTTTTGCAGAGAGCACAAGCCTACACAGCGACGGGAACCCCTCGTGACTACTCCTCTGCCCAATGGCCCCTGGCAAACGATTGCAGTACTCGAAAAGACATTGTTGCCCAGTCCAGTCAATAGGGACACGGTTTGCCAAAGGGATGCTCCAAAAGGAGACTGAGGACTATCTCCTTTCTATGTTCTAAGGGCAGAATAATACCTTATCAGGACTGAGGGTAGTCTACCCCTGTGATGTCGTACGTTCTGACAACACTGTTTTATATTTAAAGTACTTTTGTTAAAGGGGAAGATGTTGTGAGATTTATTTTTGTTGTACTAGTAAGGCTACTATGGGGCCGGCCACTAGAGGTCGCTGGAACACTGTATGTTTTTGGAAAATTGATGTAGCCACGTACACTGGTGCTACAGTTCAATAAAAGTAGTCCGTGCTGAATAAACCCTGCGTCTTATTGCCTCCTATCATGACAGAGCTTGAGCAAGATCTTACTATTTCACAGATGTGGCGTATGGCTGAATTGTGTAAGCCTGATTTATACTGTCCTCAATAAATCTGTGTTTGTTTAATATAGGGCAGAAATATGATAAAATACTTATAATTGTAGAGTTTGTTTTCATGGAAAGTGAGAATTTTTTTTGTTTTGAAACAAATAATAATCATTTTTAAATAATCTCTTTAGTCACAATAAATTTGCAGTGAGCAGGAACATTGTGCACTGAATTCCTGTTTTTTTCTAAATGTAGGTATTATCAGCATCCGATAAAGATCCTTCTCAAAAAAAGTCTTTGCCAAATTTTAGACACATTACAGAAACATAAGAGCTTCTAAAAGCATCTTGGCCATTTGGCAGCTGTTGAAACACATCCAGACATATTGGAATATTAGGATATATATTATTGGACTGGAATATTAGAAACTACATGTGTATCCCCAGTCAAAATTGCACTCACACAGTAGTCCTGAGGAAATAAACATTTTTGTCGGTCTTTTTTGATAACTTGTAAAAGTCAAAGTTTCCAAAGAATAGATTCAAATGAAAAAAGAAAAAAAAATTGTGTAATTTATCAGGAGTGATCATACTAAATGCAAAACAGAAGCAAATGAACACACAACTGGGGTAGAATGTTTATTAGAATTTGCAATTAGCGATGTAACATTCACCTACATGACACAAAGGAAGTCATAAATATGCTAATATGCACAACTCTGTTGAAATGAGCTTCTTTCATCGGGGGATGATATCCACTGATATATCTCCATGTAGTTGGATAGGGATGAATGCACAGATACCTGTCACTCTGATGACACAGTAAATAAAAGTACAAAATAAACAGAGTCCATATCAAATATTTAGATACACGTAAAAAGAAATTAGAAATAAGTCAGAAGAGCACTGGATAATTAGCAAAAAGCAAAAAGTAAAGAAAAAAAGCTTTGTAATTCACTGCACTGCACTGCACCCGTAATAGTATTGTTTCCGCTCCTGTACACGGAGTAACAGTGCTAAGTTGGCAGATAAAAGTGCATGGCTTTTGTATTCAGATTAATCACTTTTTTAATCAGAAACCATACGAAGACGTGTGTGGATGCAGTATGTAGTTTCATTTTTCTGACAGTGTAGTCCTTATGAAAAGAATCAATGTACAAAACCATCACTGGTTAAGAGGTCATTTTATGATTTCAAAAATCAATGAAATTCAGTTAGAATTAAAAACAAGAGAAAGTAAAGTAATGAAGGAAAAGAAAGCAGTAATAACTCTGTATCACTGTACCAAAGTGGTGTTATGGTCATTAATAGCATGTCATGCTCCATAAGTGAAGTCTGTTAAAAGTGGGAATCGGCTGTTCCACTTGTTATTCAGATGGTCACCGTTTTGTGGCCTGAGTTTGATGCGCAGGGAAGGGAGGAAGTGAGCTCAGCGAAAGGCAGTAGTTGTAGTTGAGGTGAATATGATAATGTTGATGGTGAGGATCCATAGTTGGTAATGGTAAAAGAGGGGAGGTCATGCAGCTTGAACCAGAGGAAAGTAAGGTCAGAAATGCCCTTGGAGAAGGAAGTTTCCATCACACTGCTGCCTCTGGCTTGGTGGCGCTTTAGGTAGGACACAGGACTGAAGAGGAAGACAGAACAAACTGCCTTGATATAGTTTCCAACATCCAAGAAGTTCAGACAGGCAATATTTCAAGAACAGAAAATGTCCCTGTTTTCCACTGTGCTGTGTAAAACGCTACAAAAGTGAGTAGAAGACTGTGTTTGCATTTACCTTTTAAGATGTAGTCGGTCAGCAGTGTAGGCACCTTCTCACTGTCCTCCTTCATGGCATAGAGTACTGCATGAAAAAAGCAGACAACAGGGCTGAATGTACTACTTCTGCCTTTTATTTGGCTCTATTACAGATGTTCTGATGTGGTCTTACTCTTTGTGAGCATCTGCAGGTCATCAACAGATGGAGGGGTGCTTTTCTTCTCATATGGAATAACCGTGTTTAGGTACTGAAACAGAATAAAGGTTCAGAAGGCTTTCTCAGACTAATAAGAGAGTAATAAGTAGCCTCTGTTAATCTGAAGGATTACATTTCTCTCTTTTTCTTTTCTTTTAAATTAGACTTTTTTGTTTGTTTGTTTAAATTAGAATTTTGTTCAACCAAAGTGCAATCAAGCTAGTGAGTTACTTGTAGCTTTACATTACAAGTAACATGAGAGTAGTATCAATTTGTCAAGCTACTTTTGACAAAATATCATGAAATTCTGTTAAGTCATGGAGATGTGCCCTGGCATGACGTCAGCCACCTTCGTACTACTGAAATACTGGATTAAGCCTGAAGTCACCAGGATTAGTCCGGCTCCTGTTTTGCAGTATAGCTCTAAGAACACCAAACTTTGAATCTGAACTGTCCATCATTGCAAACCAATCTAAGTACCGAGAAAACCTCTGTCAACATACAGTATACAGTTGGAGATCTTCACCCTTACACCTGCTGGTCTTCTTTCCACAGTGCATTAGCTGAGTTCAGGCCAGCTAAGGTAGCCTTTATTTTCTTTGCACCAGTGAACCTTGAGAAGTCAAAACCATGTAGCTGGTTCCAGCTGGTGGTTGCAGCTGTTCACCAGAGGCATCTAACAGGCTTTCTAATTTCAGGAGGTTCTCTGACACAGCCGACTGGCCATCCTTACGCCTAAGGATGGCCAGTCGCCTTACACTCACGGCTGACTACAAGAACCAACTGTTCACTTACCGTCTAATGAAACGAGAACGCCTAAATATGTCATTATATAATTTGTTCCATCTGTGAGTATTCATAATGGGTTGGCTCATCTGTGCATGTTTGTTTGGGTTTTTTTGTTTTTTATTTAAAACATTTAAACCATACCTGCTTGTCATTCCCTGTGCTTCCAAATGTCTGTCTGATGCCTGTTTGTAGAATGTTGGAAATTCCCTCCATGCTGAAACGCTGTAGGACACACACACATACAAAGATATAGTGACCATTATTACAAACTACCAATTCATATGACAAAATTCATTTTTTAAATTATTCTTCAGCAGATTTCAGCATGGTATCATTGTGCAATTTATTGTATATATTGCATCCACTTCCTTAAGCCATCGGTACGCTCATATTAGTTCAGTAACAGAGAGTAAGGTACCAAGAGCCAGACTCACAGCACTCAGACTGCTGCTACATCGAATGGAGAGGAAATCCATTAGGCAGTTTCTCTTTTGCTGGATAGGACTGCACTGGGCAGTTACTGTACATAGATGATGGGTCACAGCCACTTTATAATCTTTCCTGGAAGATAATTTAGAGGCTAATGGCCTTTAGATATCCATTATACTAACAGTTAAAGAGGATGGGGAAAGGAAGAGCTTGCAGGCATTCTTGTTTTACCTTCCTGTAATTTACAGTGAAAAGTTTAAAAAAGAAATCTGCACATTCATAAAATGCCTCATATTGTTAATATTTGAGATTAGCACCATTACCCACCTTAACAAGCATGGTCCCTGTCTTCTGGCCTGTGGAGCTATCGTTGCCTCCATTCACGGGCACTGTCCCTCCCCCCTGCAGGCTCATGGCCTTGTCCCGACGTCTGCGTTTGCTGCTGTCTCGTTGCTCCTTCTGCCTGTTCTGCACCTCCATTAGTGCCGTGATGAATGTGTTCTTCACCTCTTTCTCAAACTCCAGCTCATCACGACGAGCCAACTGGCTGACGAGCTCCTCTGAGTACTCGCGGATGGCGACTTCCACCCGGTGCAGCAGCTCAACAAGCGCTGAGCTGGGCATCAGGCTCAGGCCTGCAGGATGGATTTGAGAGCGGAAAGGTTGTGGGAATCATTAGAGTTAAGCAGGATGCTAACAGTAAAATAATATTCTTTGAATAGTCTGACTATTGGGAATCGGTGCCACTGTGACAGTATTAATTACCAGTAATGTATACTAATGCGGCCCAGGGTAATTTTGCTATATGAATAAGGTACTGTTGTATGAATAACATAATGAGCAGTCCCTGATGATAGCTCAGTGTATAAAGGAAGGAAGTGCAATCAGTATTTTGTAAAAAGAACACAAACAAAACAGCAGCTTGGGAGAAACATTTCTGACAATGCAGCTGGTACAGTGTAATCATTATATTACATCGCAGATGCCTAAAGACGTTGTCTGTGGCTGCTCATACTGTAATGCTTTAGCTCAACTGGGAAGTTTTTTTGAATTACAAATTTGATCATGTAAAATGCATGTTGAGGCAGAAAATATTATTATATTACACCCACACTAGATATAGTGCCATAACGTCCATTTACTGCACGTAAAGTCTCCACCATTTAAAAAAGAATTGTGAAATAACAAAATGAATACATGAGTGAATATCGATTTTGAAATTATTATTTTTATTTTTATTATTATTCAAATCTCTCTAACTGCAATTAAATTTCACAATAAGACCAAGGCTCTTTAATTAGTATACACTTCCCCCAGATACTTGAAAAAAATCATTTTATCAGCATTATTAAATACTTAATTTCCTAAAAAACACGTTTGTCTTTGATCCATGTATTCATGTATTCGTCCACTGTACAGTATTTACTTGTTTCATATAGTAAAATTCCCGAGAAAAAAAGAATGGTGTTAGAGAGTGTTAGCCAGTTATTTTAAAAAAGAAGACAATGTGAACAAAACAGCTGGTTTCTTCATGGTTTTGCGTAACTATTTTTAAATCCCTGTAGAACGGAACCGTGTAAGCTAGCGCAATAATTTTTTTTGTATATGAAACCAGAGGAGTTTCCTTCCACATATAGCTTTTCAAAAATTGCATAAAAAATGCACTTTTTTGCAATTTATGTAGTTACTATGGACTTAATGCATACATATTATTAAAATATGGGCTATAACAGTTGTATTGATGCATAGCAACTTGAAATACTCCCAAAAATGGCACTACAGCATGTAAAAATATAAAGTAAGCTCTGGCGGCCTTGGTTCTATGGTAGGTCTTAAAGGGTTAAACATGAGGTGTTTCCACCACTTTGGTACATGTGACCAATTTGCAAGGTGAATATTGTGCAGGGTGTTCATATTATGACACACATGTCGTGTCAGTCACGGGGCAATTTTTTTGTCATTACATTGCAACTGTGAATCTAAACTATATAAAAAGGCTTTTGACTCCAAATATCTATCTGTATCTGTAACCTTTTGAGTGCTCTTCTCTTCTCTTTTTTTTTTTATTTTTATTTTTTTTTATTAATTTATTTATTTTTTGCCTGTCCCGTTTGGCTCTTTTGCCATCAGAATTGTTGTCTAAAGGCAAAGAAAGATGCCCAACGGATTTACTTTACCAAATTGACCATCCCAGCCTTGCCGTAATGGTCCATTTGATTCACCTTTTATTGAGTGCTCTTCTCAATGGTGGAAAAGTAGAAGTACAAATAGCGTAAAAGTAGCTGAAAACCACTAAAATATGGAAGCAACATTTAGATATAGTAGCCAAAAAGGAAAGGCTTATTTTACTCATTTAGTGTTGTGGGTGGCTTAATTTATTGTACAACCACCATTTTACTTTGTTTTTAATATGGTGATTTCTCAGTGCAGCCAAAATTTCATGTTTGCTAAAGTTAGCTTGGTAATGCTAACTGACATAGCTGATAATCCCTGCACAGATGCGCATGTGCTGCGTGTTTAATGCTGTTTCTGTTGATGTTTCTTTAAGAAGGTTAACTAATTATTATTTACAGTTTTTAGTTGTAAAGAAAAGTTATTGACCTCTTAAACTCTCATCTTCAAACTAACTAAATGAGATAACTAATGTATACAGATGGATAGTTATAGTTGTATTTGAGACTTATTTTTCCCTGAACATTGTATCTTTGCGTTAGGTTTAAATGGATTCATGTTGGAGCTTTTATGAAAAGGGTGATGATAGTTTTTAGCTTTAACTGATGATAATACCAAATAAGAGAGTCACACCTTTGGTATTTTATTACTATCTTGAGGTATGTACCTTAATTTTGACCTAAAGGATGACTTTAATAGGAAATTATCACATTTCTGACATGCTACTTAACAGAAAATATGCACTTGTTATGAAGTCTAGTCTATTATATCTAGTCTACGAGGTAATCCTGAACGATAGCATTAGAATAAATTAGTTAAAACAGCTCAGTCAGGACATTGCATAAGTCAAATGAAAATAAGAAATAACCAGAAACATGGATTATTCACAGCTTTACCTTCATAGGAGCAGTTGTTGTTTGAAGCCTGTGACAGCTGCCTGATCTCTTCTAGCAGGGACAGATTGGTCCTGGAGGAGGAGTGACTGACCTCTTCCTCCTCATCCTCCTCAGTTTCACCAGGATCTGGAGAATTCTCCATCATTTCAACTATCTCCTCAATGACCTTGAACACAGAAATGGAGGGATTCACAAATAAACAAGCTGACCAAGCTGTTTAAAGGGTTTGCACCCTACAAGCATGACTGAGGATTTATCTATTAATGAGTTTCTGTGGACTTTACTTTTGTGTTTCTGTGTTTTTAACTAGATTTTGTATTGTTTCTCCCTCTTTTAATGTTAATGTACTTATTTTTATTTTAACTTATTTGCATTTTTCTGTGTAATTTTGAGTATGTATTACTTTAAGACATTTTGGGGGGTGTCCCCCTTTTAATCTGTAGTGGTTCAGTCCAGAATCTATTTGGGCTGTGGCTTAACCAATTAGCCAATTAGCCAGTACCACCTCGTTAAATTTAATTGGTCAACTTGTTTATTTGTGAAGGTGTGATTGGTCCACTTGGATTTTTTCTGTTTCCTGTTTTTTATTTAAACACAAACTGTTTGACATTTTGCAATGACGCTGATGAAGGCCACAAGCTGAAACGTGTTGGTCACAAAAAATTTGCCGTTCACTTGATTTTTACACACACACACTCAGACCTGATCTGCTGTGATAAGAGGCTCTTCATTCAGGCAGTTGGCATTGTCGTTCTTCTCATTCATCTCCTCCTCCTCTTTTTCATGAATCTGCAAATGATAAATTATGCCAACAGATTACTGTGGTGAGGATGCCAGCAAGAGTCAAATGCTGATGTCTTTGCATTGGAGTAATTGATGAAAATACACTTTAAAAAAAAATCAATTGGTGTGTTTGAATGACAGCTCATTCAGGAGTTGTGTTCATTTTTTCCCTGCTCTGTCCAGCAAAAAATGGCAGACAGATTTACTTTGGCAAGTAGAGTAGTCTGCGTGAGCGTGCTTGTGTTCATAAAGTTTCTCCATTTAATGTTTAATAATGGGTGTCAGGAGCTCAGCCCCATCCCCCAGGACCTGAAGCAGTAGACCTGGGCCCCAGAAATGTAGAGGCCCTCCAGAGCGTGAGAGCCCCAGGTGGACCACCACAGGGACAACCGCAGTTCCCACTCAGAGAAGAGAAAAGGAGAGCCCTGGGGAGGGGTCACCCAGCAGCCACAGTGCAGACGTCCCAGGTGACTGCAGCGACAAGCCCACAGACTCCACTGGCTACACCGGAGCAGACCAAGCCCGAGACCCAAGGACACCCCAACCCCCACCAAGAGCAGACAAATCCAGGGGGCCCAGGTCCCACCAAGCAGCCACCAGGAACGAGCTAGTACAGAACCGAGCATCCAGACCCAGATACCGAGAAGTACCAATGCACCAGCAGATGGGGGCAACAGTCACTGGCAGGGAATGTGTCAGGGGGAATAGGCCCCCACACCTGAGGGAGCCTGAGAGAGAGAGGGGGAGTCTGACACGTACACATAGACAAACAGGCAGACACACACCCTCTTTGGAGACACACAGAAATGGATGCCGTACACACACTTTATACTCCCAGGTCCAAACACCAATAACCCCCAGATAGGCAATCAGCCCCCAGATTCAGGCGATGCCTCCCCTTCAGTCTGGGGTGGAGACAAGCAGACCATCCTGGTCCCCACATCAGGAGAGCAGCCCTCCAGCCAAGACCCCAACTGGCCACTTGAGTTCATTTCAAAGTCTGATGTTTAAATATTTAAAAGGTTTTACATAATTTACTGTTACATTACTATCACATTTTAAAAACCACTTACTCATTCCATTTTTAAAAGCATGTAAATAGACTGCATCCTGTTTACGTGTGGAATTGAAGGAGGAGGCTAGAGAGAGGGTGTCTGTCTCCTGAACCTGAACTGTGAGCAGGATCCACAGGAGGAGATATTTTTGTGAAATATCCTTACTCCTCACAACGTTTCCTGGACCTTTTACGTTAGTGATACATGAATCACCTCTGGTGGTCCACAAAGGTACTGTAGATGGGCTACAGCACTAACAGAACAGTTTGAAATGACTCGCAAGTATATTGAGTTAAATATTTTTTATAAATGTATTTATCGATATAAAAAAGTGAATAAAACATTCGAATAGGAGCTGGTTAGTTTGTGATATTACTCATTAGCCTGACCTAAATTTGATGCTCTTGTATTGACGTTTGTGTCCCAGTGGCAGATGGGTCACTATGACTGAGCATTAGCAAGCTATAGTGAAACAGCTTATGTTTTTATATTTTTCAAATAACATTTGAGAAATACATCACTTTCTCTTGAACTTTTATTGAAGATGAATTTTCTGATTTTTAAGTTGGCTGCAGCGCTCTTGACTTTGATCATGGCTGCTCTAGCAACGTTCAAAACTTATGGGTTTCCATTAAGCCTCAGCTATACTTTGTCTGTGGTGCTATTGAGCAAATAGATAGCATGATCACATATGATGGTGCATGTACCAAACATTTTTTTAATTAAGCACTGTTACCATACGTTTTATTATCAACTTAGCATTTAACAGTTTATCCGTTCCTCCATGCTGATACAATAATGAGAAAGTGATAAATATCCATGTTACAAAAGAAAAATCTATTTTGTGGCTCAACTCATTTCGAGTTAAATAGAACCACATTTTTATAATATTTAAAAAGTGTGGCAGGAGAAACAATCAGAGGTATAAATGCAGAGAAAAGATTGTCCTCACAGGAAGCTGTCATATGTTAAATATTTTGTGTCTCTCTAGGTATAAAACTTTTAGCTTGAAGGCATGAATGTGATACATTTCCACAGCCACCCTCTGCTCCTCTGATAACCACAGCTCCTCTGGCCTTCACCAGTCCAAACATGGCGTAGAACGCTAAGTGTCTGCTGTCCAGCTGAATCTGACAGGCAATCAAGGAAACAGAGGAGGAGGAGGCAGAGCTCAGCTGAATGCCAGACCAGTCACGAGTGGTCAGGCATGCTTTCAATTGTCAGCATGAAATGAATTTTACAGGAGCAGAAACTAGTCATACAATTCATTTTAGCACATCGAGATGGAAAATAATGACACACAGCATTTGTCTTTAAGAAAAGCAACATGATTATCCTTACAAACACAGAAATTAGTGAATGTAGTTAACCATTCATAGCAAGCGAATAGACCAACATGTAAATATTTGACTGTGAGGTGAATTTTCTGGGTCAGACGTGTTCATGTAAGGATGAAATGTGTAAACAAACATTAGAGTGGACCAGAGAATGAGCTTCCCATTCATTCAGCACCCACATTACACCACAGTGCTAAGGATGCTCATCAGAATAGTTTGCTATCAGTTCAGTGTATTCGTTTATATTTAATACTAATTTACAGCAAGAGTCATCTCAAGGTGCTTTTTTACTATTGATGAGAATAAAAATTTGCATATAAATAGTGCAAAGCTATTCCTACATGTATATTATATTATATTAATTAGATTTAAACTAAACATGAAGGCGTGGCATGAAATGTACCTCCTGGTCAGAGATATTGCCGTTGATTCCTTCCGAGTCGGTGCCGTCCCAGGTGGCGATGTAGTTGTCAGTTAGAGCATCCCACACACTGCAAAACAACACAGACCCATGTCAAAATGCAAACCTACTCAAGCAAATATCAAAAAGAAGTATAAAGACACAATTTTTGCCCTCAGCTTTTGCCCTCAATAGATTTGTTTTTCTGATTGTAAAAAGCCATGTACTCAGCCCTATGTTCAGCATTCTGCAACTCAGTCAATATTTCATTGTGGTGGAGTTCAGGGCTGCAGGGCAGCAGTGCACAATAGAAAAGAAGTGCAGCTTACTACGTGTTAAACGGTATCCGCAGCAGAGATTTAGATAAAGTCCCTCACATCATTGTACAAAGTGTTCTCCAACTCTCCCAGCGTCTGTCTGAGGCAGAGTGAAGTAAAAACTGGGAGAGAAGTGTCCTTTGTGTCTGAGCTTGTGTGTGTGTGTGTGTGTGTGTGTGTGTGTGTGTGTGTGTGTGTGTGTGTGTGTGTGTCACTCAGAGGTTGGCTGAGGCCTGTTTCCCTGCTCCCAGTGGCACTGCCTCTGCCTGCTTACACAGTGGACTCCATTGAGCTGGCAGCTTACCTCACCAGTCATGCCTGTGTGTCATGGCTGCACACACCAGGCCAAAGATTAGTTCTAGTTTTCCTAAAAGTTAACAAAGCCTGATGGCACCTCTCTGGGTTTTCAGAGGTATATTTGTTGCCAATGCGATTCTAATTTGCAGGATCATTAACAGCTCTGGTCGCAGAGTTTGCCTTTTTATATTAATGTGGCAGTACGCTACAAAGTGATTTCAAGTGCATTGGTATTGCTTTAAAACTAAAGAGCTTAAATCAGAATACAGGGGAAAAAAAACTGCTTAGAAGTGTCAACAACACACCACAATCACACTGTAGACACAGTGCACAGCTGCACTGAGTGTACTGTAAGTGTTTAGGCAACATGCTGTAACTTGCACTGTACTGTATTTTCTAACTGTTGGATTTCTATTCTGTTATACAGTATTAAGGACCTTCTGACCAACAAAATATACTGTGCACCCCTTCAGGATACCAGATTTTAACTAACTAACTAATATAACTAATATCCTCGATGCATGAAGGAGCGTTTCCGCAGGTCCTTCCTCCCTGCAGCTGTCAGACTGTACAATCAAAACAACAATCATAGATGTTTACATCTGTGCTTTAACTACAATAATTTAATCAACCGATTTACACTACAACCTGGGTTTGCCTCTTATCTGTTGTTAATTTAATTTAATTTAATAACTGTACAGTACTCTGTTTATAGTAACTATTGTCCTTAATGTAAATGTGTAAGAAAAAATGTGTATATTTCTGTTCTGTGTCCTGTGTACTGTTTGTTATATATGTGTCTTTCTGGTTGCTGTTACAACCAAATTTCCCCTTGTGGGACAATTAAAGGATAATTCTATTCTATTCTATTCTATTCTATTCTATTCTATTCTAATATATTGTTACAGGATACAGTATCTTATTCTATATAAGATTTTTATCTAATCTTTCCTTTCTTTAACAGCCTTGAGCTAGTCGCACATGCTTTCAAATCCAGATGGGATTACTGCATTTAGTACTGCACTAATATCACAGATGAGTATGTGCCAAGGGCAGTGCTAGTAAGAACATTTTTTACTATTTCAGCCTGGTTACACACTGAGTCTAGCTAGCTGACTGGTGGCTGTAGCTTTATATAACACTTCAAGTGGTACCAGTCTTCTTATGTGATGCTTTTTCCTATAAATAAAACTGAAGAATTGAAATGCAGTAAAGCCAACGTAACCAGTCACAACCACATCAGAAACCAGAGCAGCACATGAAGAGCACGTTCTGTGTTTATAACACATGGTTGGTCATCTGGCCAACAGGGAGTGGAGGTCCATGTTCCAACGCTGTCCTGCTGTGTTTCCTGGCCTGCAGCCACACAACAGGAATCATTCTGTTTAAATTTCTAGCTCTCCATCAGCTTGACAGATTCACTCAAAGCTGAGTTTCAGATCAGGGAGTGCAGGGATTACTCCAAAATGTGCCACATAGGGTTTTCAACCAAGCTGCAGATTTAGACTGGTGATTAGTTTTGTTGGTGTGTCAGCTTCTCCTGTTTGCTCCTGTGTGACATAACAAAACGCAAACCTTCCAGTTTCATTAACACCAGTACCACCTCTTCATG
Organism: Pundamilia nyererei; assembly: GCF_000239375.1. Lineage (NCBI taxonomy): Eukaryota > Metazoa > Chordata > Actinopteri > Cichliformes > Cichlidae > Pundamilia > Pundamilia nyererei. The sequence goes on from NW_005187498.1 coordinate 1,080,188, forward strand.
GGACAAACTCTTGTGAGGAACATGGAACACTCATGTATGTCTGATTGAAATGTATTTCTTATGGTTTCCTTATTTATGACACTAGTGTGTCAATCCACCCACTGCCTTGCACTCTGCTCTGTACTCACTCAGAGCTTTATTAACCAATAAAAGCTCACTTTTCTCACCAGAAATTAATCATTGCTCAAAGTCATATAATCCTTTCCAAAAAAAACTCTGCTGTCACACCTACAGTCAAGCTATATTTAGCATGATTCAGAGAACGCCTCAGAAGCTGCTAGCAAGAGGAGGAGGAGGCTCTGGCAGTCAGAGGAGAGGCAGAGACTGGGACAGAGCCAAAGCCAACTGAGGCGTACGACGCTGCACGCTGAATAATTCAGCATGCAGCCTGACATGGTGGAGGTGGGGAGGGTGGGGTCACAGTGCTGATTGACTGCATGTTTGGGGATGTTGTGGTCTGTGTGTGGAAATGTTTTGGCTTTTGTTCCAGGCTGCCAAGTCGTTTCAGCCTCCAGTGTGTGTGTTGTAAATGGAAGCATAATGAGCATATTGCTAACTGATTAACATGAAAGGCTGTTCTTTTTTTATGTCTGTTGATATTCTACCTCCTGTATTTCTTTAGGGGACTAGGCATGTTTCTAAAAATGTTCTTTCATATACTTTCTATGTCAACATAACTGTAGCAGAGATCCTGCAGGTTCACCAAGGGACAGAAAATTTAAAGACAGAATATAGATTAATAACTTTTTCACTCAAACATTATTTTTTTTACGATAATTCCAAATAAAACAAACCCTTGTAGACTGTATCTGCAGTAACAGAAACTGACTTTATTTTTTTTCTGTTTTTAAAGGGATTTTAGCTGGGTTTAGAATTGGTGCCTCAAGTTAAGCTCAAATTGTTCTGGGTTCGTTATAGTTTACACACTGAACAGTGTCACATCCTTTATTACCACAGCTGTTTGGAAATACACAGTAACAGATGACTAAAGACTGAAAGATTCCAATAAGTAAACCTTGCTTCAGATATTGTGTCACTTACTCTTCATCTTGCAGTCGCTCCTCGTCCTCCTGATTGTGTGACTGGTTGCGTATGGGCGCCAGGCCCTCCGTCTTGGTGTTGTAATTGTGGAAGCACACATTGAGCTTCTCGTCAAACTCATTTACCAGGTCCTCCATTGACTTGAAGCTCATCATCTCAGAGAAGTTTTCCAGTTCAGAGAACTCCTCACGGGTGATGGAGGCCAGGGGGACGGTGGTGGTGGTGGAGTAGGAGTCGTTGATGAGGCTTTGGTCCATCTCATCCATCCTACAGGGCCGGAGGTCCTCAAACTCCTCATCTAAGCACACAAGAGGGGCTTCCATAGCGTCCCCTATCAAGTTAATGTCTGAGTCCTGCAGGAAACAGAGTCATGCAGCATTTAATGAACTGATTTTGCTGAATTTTGAAGGGCTTTTAAATTCAAGACATTTTAAGTTTGAGCATATGTTGCTTAATAAGCCAAGGCCACAAATGTGTTTAAAGAAAAGACCTGGTCAGTCACAGCACAAAGGTTTTTCGTGATTTCCATCTGTCCCCATCTGCTTTATTAAATAGTGTCCCAGAAGGATTTATCTGGTCTAGCATAAATCATGCCTCTCTGTCCTCATGTGGAATGGCACCAGCACGTCTAGACAAAGAGGAGATAGAGGTAAGTGTGCCAGAAGGGGACCAGGTCCCAGGGGGGACCAAACCAGTTTGCTTTACTGGTAAACCAGTTAATTAAGTACACCAACAATGATTTAACTGATGAGCGCTTCAATATTCTGGGACATGAAATTATAGAACCATTTGTCAAAGTACATTGTATATTATAATCGTGCTTTTTTTGTGTTGGTCAAAGCTTTGCTTGATATACACTGAAAAAATACTTACAGAATAATTTTGGATTACATGAACATTTTCCATGCAGTTTTATTACATAATTGAACTGTAAAATATTTAATGGAATCTGGCCAAATCATTGGTGTCTATTCAGTTTATACCAAGCACATTTTCCTTAATGATTAATTATTTGAATTAAAAAAACAAACCCAAACCTTTGATTCCATACATTTCAGCTGATTATTATTTTTTTAATGGTTGTTTAAGAGCAATTTTAACCCACACCACAACCTTTCCTGGACATAACCATGCTTTTTATTACCTAAACCTAACCAATCATGTTAAGATAGCATACATAAACACTAGGGGTGCAACAATACTCGTATCGATATTGAAGCGTTCGATACAGTGCTTTCGGTTCGGTACGCATATGTATCGAACAATACAAAATGTTTTATTTATTTGATCAACTTTTCTTCTGATGATGCTGTCTGTGTTGAGCGCTCAGTGGATCTGCGTTCGACTACTCCGCCTAGGCTGCACTGTCGAGCGCAGATCCACTGAGCGCAGCGCAAGCTAGCAAGATAGAAGCTAAGCTCGTTGCAACATGGCAAATTGAACCTCCCCCACCCTCATTCAGATCTGGCCTTTGGAACTATTTTGGTCTTCATGTGAAGTATGACCCTGATGGTAAGCGCGTCATGGACAAAAGTAAAACAGTATGTCGGATGTGCCACACAATGCTCAATTGGTGGGAACTAGTGCGTTAGCGCAGTTAGCTTGTTAACCTGTTGACACCGTCCAGCCCCACGCAATGGACGATCCGAGTTAACTCGTTAACGGAGATTTGCCGCGTTATGGCGTTAATGTCATTTTAACGAGATTAACGCTGACAACACTAGTGGGAACACAACGAATATGACTGCACATTTACGCCGACATCATCCTAGTGCAAAGACAAGTGGAAGCAGACAAAAACAACAAGCACGCATGCTACAAACTTTACCCGAGTCATTTAGACAGCCGTTAGCACATGATTCTCCTTATGGGGACCTGATATGTTTAAGATGCTGCTGAGAATATAGCCCAGAAGAAGCGTATAGTATAGCTTTTATTTTGGAAAGAGCCATTTCTCTGTAACAAACTCTCTTTTCCAAAGATGAGTGATTTCTCGATCAGATAGATTAATTTTTTAAAAATTTTTTGTTGTTTCAGCAACATTAAATGTAAAAGCTGTACTTTTGAGTTAAAATATATATTTATAATTTTAATAAACGACAAATTAAAAAAGCATGAACATTTTTTTGTATCGAAAAAATATCGAACCGTGACACCAAAGTATCGAACCGAACCGTGAATTTTCTGTATCGTTGCACCCCTAATAAACACATACTATACTGCTACATGCATGTGCTACTATAGACATACAATATAAGGATCCATATAATATTGATACATTTCATTTTCTGTTAATTAACTAAACTAATTAGCTATCAATGTATCGTTTGTTCACAATAAATGTTACCTGAAGACGTTCTTCTCATTCAGATGGACTGACTCATGTTCCAGTAGTGATACAAACATATAGGTAAGGATCATTTTTTAACACTATCATAACGCTTTTACTTCAGACTTCAGAGCAGTATTTCAAAATGTTTTAGAAAATAAACAAATTTATTGGTAAAATTTTACTAAAACACAAGAGACCATAAGAGTTCCAAATTGCAGCTTTTTTGTGTTGATTGTTTTATTATAGTACCGTATTTTTCAGATTGTAAGGCGCACTTAAAATTCTTTAATTTTCTCAAAAATCAACAGGGTGCCTCATGTATTAATTCTGGTTGTGCTTACTGACCTCGAACCAATTTTATGTGGTACACGGCACGGAAAAATATGTCAAAATGTTTTAGTACGACTTTGGTAAGCTACGACGCTGCACCGCTTGATGGATTGTCGGAGCATTACGGCTACGGTAGTCGGCCTCGCAGAGTAATACGTACTGTGCGAGAACATAATATTGTGGTATCTGTATAAGGACCCCAAAATGGCACCTGTTAAGAGACATGCTTACGAAGCAGATTTCAGTCACGTTTTGTTATAATTCCGTGTGCCTTAAAGTCCGAAAAATACGGTATTTACCTTGGTATGTTTCATTTTTTCCTGTGAAATTAAGCTTAGCTTCAGAAGAACAGAGAAAACTTACAGGATGAGGTATGTTAAATGTTCCCTTTGAGAAATTAGTTCTCAGATTCTTATATTCAAAAGTTTATTCCATTAGTTTGTGGTTTAGCTTATGTTCTAGAGTTGGTGCTTAGTGTCAAACTTGATATCAAAATGTGGAAAAGATTAATAGAATTTATCTTTTTAAATTGGTGAATTACTGTTACTGTTTACACAGTTCGTAGTAAAAATATATAAATAAATATCATACTTCAGTTAACTTAACTGAAGAGTAAAACCAGTATACACTGATAAATGTTAATTAAAAATAGTATGTGTATGTGATTTAATTTAATAACACCAGAGAGAGTGAAGGGTGCTGACAGTCAGTGCTGGAGTACATCTTTTCTGACAAGTTGTGCTTTGCTCAGGCTGCCTGACGCAGTGTCAGACAGCAGTGAGGACTAATTTAGCTCCTTTGTGCTTTGCTGGACTGTGGCCTGGCGTAAATGGGTAAGTACAGAGAAGTCCATTTAAAAACAAGCTTGTTCAAGCCTCTTCCTTCTCATCGCTGCACTCAGCAAAGTGCTGCAGCCGGATATCGTCTTTCAGAATCTCTCCCTTACTTTCTTACTCTCCTCACTGTGTAGCTCGCTTACTTTGTTTGTTAGTGATCTCCCATTAATGGTCTTAACTCTTGTTTCAGTCCACACTGCAGTAGAAGACAAACACATACACATGTAATGGTGACTGACAACTTGTGTCTGTCAATAGGCCAAATTAGTTGGATCTGGTCTCCCAAATAAGGAGCACAGACATGGAAATTAGTGGCTGACTCAAACCTCGCCGTGGGGACTCTTTGTAGGAGGAATTGATGAACTGCTGCTTGAAAATCTGGCAGGCTAAGAACAAAAATTGCAAATTAAATTTCTTAAGAACACTCGTCCCATCATGCAGTAGCCTTTCTGCTTACTGCTGGGTCAGTTTAAGCTGGATGTGGAATATTTTGCCATGGCACAGGAAAGGTGGGAGTTTACAGCATCCTTAAAAATGGTGACAGTATAGAGATGGAGCTGTTAGAGATGTGCATGTACCTGTATCTGTGTGTCAGCTTTTTTTGTATGTGACCTTCACAGAGAGTGGTAGTGGTCTCAGGTGTGCATGGAAGTGCCAACTGCCTGAACTCATCAGAGGTCATTTAATGCAATGGAACCAAATCTCTAATTCTATTTTTGAGTAGCAACTGCTGAATCAGACAAATCAAAGAGCAGCTCCCTTGCTCTTTTTTTCTAAAGAATTCTTTTATCCTCATTCTTTTGCTCAATTCATTTGAGCATTTTCAAATGATGCCTTGTTAAGTGCTTTTAAAAATAATAGGCTGTGGTGTATTAAGAATATAGAATAAAATGTCACATCTTTTACAGCCATCATTGTTTTAAGCTTATAAAAAAGTCATATCAATGTGATTTTGTCCCACATAAACTGAAAAGGATTCCTTTTTAAATCAATATTTACTGCCATGACAGAAATGGAAATCAAGCAAGTGCATGTCATCAGCTCATCAGAGGAAGGGGAAAAAAAGAGGTAATGGGGGAGGGAGAGAAGAGAGGAAACCATGGTTACAAGGCAAAGATGGTAGCAAGATGCAAACGAGGGTCTGGAATAACGGGAAGGACTGGAAGAACAGACATCGGGATTAGAGTGCAGACAAGAAGACAGATTACCTGTGGTTAGAGGAGCCGTTTTTGTCCTGGCGTGGTGTGTAGGCAGGATCTTCTCAGAGAAGAAGAACAGGCACCTCCCTTCACAGCAAAACCAAGAGATGAGCAGCAGCAGTCGCATTCATTCCAGGGTGAAAAAACAGAGCGAGAGGAGAATTCAGGGAGGTGAAGTGTAGTGTGAGCTTTGGTCTGTATCCCTACCCTCATCCGTTAGCCCACAGACACCCTTATCTGTCCTCCTACAGCCCGTTGTTTTCCAATCAATAGGCAGCCAACCCAGCTCATTCAGAGCCTGCGCACTGCCAGGTCCTGTGACGATATCAGCTCTCCTCACCCTCCCTCTCCCCACGCTTGCTTCCCTCACTAACCTCTCTTTCTCTCTTTGTCCCAGCCCCTTCCTGCTCTCCCTGCCTGCCAGCATTAATTCCCTAATATTCATGAAGTAGGAAGGAGGGGAGGCAAGGGGCTTTGGTAGGAGATGATGCTTGTAGCGAGGTAGCCCACTGTGTACACACAGTGTGAGCATCTTTTCTTTTGTTGTCTGCTTTGACATTCTGCCATAGACCTGAACACACAGAGAGGAAAATATAGCTTAAAATAAATTTATAGATATATACATATATACGAAAAACATCTTAAAAACATGCTTTGTTTTTTAAATGATGATGGAAATGCAAAGGAAAATGCAGAGATAGACACAAGGTAATGATTCATATACTGGAATATAAACCAGTGGCACTCTTAGGTTTTCTCATGTTTTCTCACATATACAAGTCAGATTTATCTTCAGTCCCCTTTTGAGTTGTTCCAAAAGGAAGATTAGGGGGAAACAATCTGCCTGTTAAAATATGAATCTATCTTTGAGTAGCTCAGGGTTTCACAAGGATTTCTGCATATGTTTTTAAATTATGGTACACATATCTTTTTGGGTTTGTAAGTCTGCCTGAACACAAGAAGGTAGGAATACTGAGATAAACTAGGAAGCTCAAAGAAACCTGGTTCACAACTTACCTATCTCCAAAAGGTTTACATAGCATTCCAAAGAGTTGGAATACTATGTAAGACGCAAACAAAAACAAGATTTACAAATCTGTTAAACCCAAACCTGTTTACTTTAGAACATAGAAAACATATGAAATGTTTGAACTGAGAGATTTTACTGTTTGTTACTGAAAAATATTAGCTCATTAGCAAGTGGTGCTAAAAAGAAACAGCTTTAATAACAGAATTAATACCATGTAACATGACTGGGTATAATCTACAAAATGCATCTACAAAATGTTGAAAAATTTCAGAATAAGAAGTCAAATTGAACAGGATACAGAAACCATCTTCTCCCAGCCAAAGTTTATTTAAAAAAGAAACTTAAAATGACCTCATGTTTTTCCTTAAAGGATGCATTTTCTCATATTTGGCAGCAGTAATAAACAATGTGATGCCTTTTTCATCCAAGCCTGTGATTTAAATCCAGTTAATCCTTACTTTCGACTCTGTGGTCAAGGTTTAGACCTTTCAGAAAGGTCCATCTGGGCCAGTATGAACATGTGCACTCACATAACAGTTTGTATGTTACTGTCACACTCTGATGCTCAAGTTTCCAAATATCAAAACAAGATCTTCACTTCGGTCAGGAACATCCAGCTCTGAGCAATACATGAGAGGACTAGACTTATTAAAGGTTTCACAGAAAATTAGCAACCAGAGAGAGTTCTGTGCATGCTTTGTGTGTTTTCCCACTTATTTTAAACAGTGATGCTGTGATATTATTTGGACATTTTTCCTGCAACCCAGCACTTCATGAATATTTTCATTTTGTATTTGGTGACAACCATACAAATGAAAAAATGTTAATGAATAATATCCTAGA